>NC_054873.1:51400889-51591038 GCF_018320785.1 Cheilinus undulatus
GGGGTGGTCTCTGAATGATGGGGGTGGTCTCTGAATGATGGGAGTGGTCCCTAAATAGAGGAGAGTGGTCTCTGAATGATGGGAGTGGTCTCTGAATGAAGGGAGTGGTCTCTGAATGATGGGATTGGTCTCTGAATGATGGGAGTGGTCCCTGAATAGAGGAGAGTGGTCTCTGAAAGATGGGAGTGGTCTCTGAATGAAGGGAGTGGTCTATAAATGATGGGAGTGGTCTCTGAATGAAGGGAGTGGCCTCTGAATGATGGGAGTGGTCCCTGAATAGAGCAGGGTGGTCTCTAAATGATGGGAGTGGTCTCTGAATGAAGGGAGTGGTCTCTAAATGATGGGAGTGGTCTCTGAATGATGGGAGTGGTCTCTGAATGACGGGAGTGGTCTCTGAATAGAGCAGGGTGGTCTCTAAATGATGGGAGTGGTCTCTGAATGATGGGAGTGGTCTCTAAATGAAGGGAGTGGTCTCTGAATGATGGGATTGGTCTCTGAATGATGGGAGTGGTCCCTGAATAGAGGAGAGTGGTCTCTGAAAGATGGGAGTGGTCTCTGAATGAAGGGAGTGGTCTATAAATGATGGGAGTGGTCTCTAAATGATGGGAGTGGTCTCTGAATGATGGGATTGGTCTCTGAATGATGGGAGTGGTCTCTAAATGATGGGAGTGGTCTCTGAATGAAGGGAGTGGTCCCTGAATAGAGGAGAGTGGTCTCTAAATGATGGGAGTGGTCTCTGAATGATGGGATTGGTCTCTGAATGATGGGATTGGTCTCTGAATGGAGGGAGTGGTCTCTGAATGGATGGAAGTGGTCTCTGAATGATGGGGGTGGTCTCTGAATGATGGGAGTGGTCTCTGAATGATGGGAGTGGTCTCTGAATGATGGGAGTGGTCTCTGAATGATGGGAGCGATCTCTGAATGATGGGAGTGGTCTCTGAATGATGGGAGCGATCTCTGAATGATGGGAGTGGTCTCTGAATGATGGGAGTGGTCCCTGAATAGAGCAGATTGGTCTCTGAATGATGGGAGTGGTCCCTGAATAGAGCAGAGTGGTCTATGAATGATGGGAGTGTCTCTGAATGAAGGGAGTGGTCTCTAAATGATGGGAGTGGTCTCTGAATAAGGCAGAGTGGTCTCTGAATGATGGGAGTGGTCCCTGAATAGAGGAGAGTGGTCTCTGAATGATGGGAGGGGTCCCTGAATAGAGGAGAGTGGTCTCTGAATGATGGGAGTGGTCTCTGAATGATGGGAGTGGTCTCTGAATGAAGGGAGTGGTCTCTGAATGTTGGGAGTGGTCTCTGAATGATGGGAGTGGTCTCTGAATAGAGGAGAGTGGTCTCTGAATAATGGGTGTGGTCTCTGAATGGATGGGTGTGGTCTCTAAATGGATGGGAGTGGTCTCTGAATGATGGGACTGGTCTCTAAATGTTGGGAGTGGTCCCTGAATGATGGGAGGGGTCTCTGAATGATGGGACTGGACTCTAAATGTTGGGAGTGGTCCCTGAATGATGGGAGTGGTCCCTGAATGATGGGAGTGGTCTCTAAATGGATGGGTGTGGTCTCTAAATGATGGGAGCGGTCTCTGAATGATGGGAGTGGTCTCTGAATGATGGGAGTGGTCTCTTTGTGGATGGGAGTGGTCTCTGAATGATGGGAGTGGTCTCTGAATGATGGGGGTGGTCTCTGAATGATGGGGGTGGTCTCTGAATGATGGGAGTGGTCTCTGAATGATGGGGGTGGTCTCTGAATGATGGGAGTGGTCTCTGAATGATGGGAGCGATCTCTGAATGATGGGAGTGGTCTCTGAATGATGGGAGTGGTCCCTGAATAGAGCAGATTGGTCTCTGAATGATGGGAGTGGTCCCTGAATAGAGCAGAGTGGTCTATGAATGATGGGAGTGTCTCTGAATGAAGGGAGTGGTCTCTAAATGATGGGAGTGGTCTCTGAATAAGGCAGAGTGGTCTCTGAATGATGGGAGTGGTCCCTGAATAGAGGAGAGTGGTCTCTGAATGATGGGAATGGCCTCTGGATGAAGGGAGTGGTCTCTAAATGATGGGATTGCTCTCTGAATGATGGGAGTGGTCTCTGAATGAAGGGAGTGGTCTCTGAATAAAGGGAGTGGTCTCTGAATGATGGGAGTGGTCCCTGAATAGAGGAGAGTGGTCTCTGAATGATGGGAGTAGTCTCTAAATGAAGGGAGTGGTCTCTGAATGATGGGAGTAGTCTCTGAATGAAGGGAGTGGTGTCTGAATGAAGGGAGTGGTCTCTGAATGATGGGAGTGGTCTCTGAATGATGGGAGTGGTCTCTGAATGGATGGAAGTGGTCTCTGAATGATGGGAGTGGTCCCTGAATAGAGGAGAGTGGTCTCTAAATGATGGGAGTGGTCTCTGAATGATGGGATTGGTCTCTGAATGGAGGGAGTGGTCTCTGAATGGATGGAAGTGGTCTCTGAATGATGGGGGTGGTCTCTGAATGATGGGAGTGGTCTCTGAATGATGGGGGTGGTCTCTGAATGATGGGGGTGGTCTCTGAATGATGGGAGTGGTGTCTGAATGATGGGAGTGGTCTCTGAAGGTAAAGTCAGTTAGAGGTGGTAACATTTTGTGACGTAGAAACCTACCGATGGGAGATGATGTTGGTGGTCAGTCTTGCGTCATACAGCAGTCCAAAGACAGAAGCCCCTCCCCCAGGCTGAGGTTTTGGTTGACATGTGGTTCATTTGAAAATGAAATGGAACATTGGTGGAACATCGCTGCTGTCTGAGCGAGCTGCTTTATGTCCATGGCGAAGGACGACTACTGTTGACACGGGGCAGGCGTTTGTGTTTTCATGTGGACGTGGATGTGTTTGAGATCATGTGTTGACAGGATTATTCTTGAAAGCTGAGGATGGACTCGTCTATGCGTGGACATAAAACCTCAGCAGCTTCATGTAGAAGTGTCCCTGTCTTCCTCTTCGTGCAGACTTTGATTGGCGATTGTGTCTCTGCTAAAGACGCAGTGATCCTGCCTTAGGTCAAATTTATTATTCACAGCATTTCACTCTGTAAAACCAAACATACTGAACATACTCACATCTTTGCTAAAACTACCAACATTTACATTTTTAAGTTGTGGAACACAAACACAAAGGCAAAATATGGGCGTTAAAATGGTGAAACTGTGAAAAAGTGGCAAAATGTAAATGTAATATTGGTTTAAAAGTTGCAACAGAATAATCCACAGACTGATCGATAGTGTGAGGGTTTTCATCGATCTCCATCCCCGTCTCTTTTCTCCTTGAAGCTCTGAATCCGTCTGTTTATCCTCCTCCTCTCCACTGGAAACGCCTCCTTCAGTTTGGCTGCGCTTGACCCCTGACCTCCACCATGATGGGGTCTACTGCCGGCTGAGTGGATGATTTACACGGCATGTGTAGAGGAGGGGGGAGGGGCCGAGAGGGAGACGTGAAGGGCGAGTAATGAAAGTGTAAACGGGTGGAGGAGAGAGAGATTCATCCTGTAGATGCTTGTTCACTCCCTGATCATGGAGGCAGCTTCCTGTTCACTCATCAGTCACTTCCTGTCTGCTCTGGTCTTCAGCTTTATCTCTCACTCTACGAACCAGACGTTCTTCAGTGAGCTGATTGGTCGGTTTCTGCTTTATTGAGTTGTTGGTAGAGAGGCCATTATACCACAGCGGCCATGCTCCTCCCCTCGCTATTTTCCACATGTAAAAAGCCAAATATGGCCGACTGTTTGGTAAAAATGGGGGAGAAGGTTGGAGGTAACAGCAGCATGCTGAAGACACAAGCCCCGCCCCTAACGTTGGCGTTTGGGTGTGGCTTTGGGGCAGACAGATCAGCTTTAATGATCCTTTCCTGGAGCTTCCTTCTTCTCAGTTTCCTCCTCATCCTCTCTCCCAGTCCTCCCAGTCCTCCTCTGATGGAGGGCTGAGTCTATGAAGGGCTGGGGGTTACATAGACCCCTGGTCTGGTACGGATCAGCATCCATGCTGGTTTCATGTAGACTCCTCTACATCCTGGAGCAGTAGTGCTGGTCTGGCCTCAGGACCACCATAGTCTCACATTTATCCCTTAGAGCTATCAACAGACCTTCAGTTAGACGGCGGTATGATGGCGGCTGTGGGGTAAATACTGTGATCGTCGTCAGTCACAGAGGACAGAAACCAGGAGGACAGATGTGTCCCTGGGAGGCTGCTGCCTCTTTTTATAGGCTGGCAGAAGTAAAGTAGGCTAATGAACACGGCCCCAATATGGACCAGAATAAAACCAGTCCCTGCAACAACATGGTGGGTTTACAGCATCAGTGACCTCTGAGCCCACAGCGGGCCGATCATCAGCTCTGTGTCAATGCTGTAATCCACGTTACGTGTATATTAGAGCAGATTAACATGGATTACACAGGGATTATCGCCATCAGACTCTGCTGCAGGTGATTGGGTCATTCCATGCTACTTTTCCTAATCATCGTAATCTTTGTCATCGACTGTAGGCCGGCATTTACAACCAGATATTCTGGTGAGGACAGCTTGGGATGAAAACACTCCAGAATAATCCCACATTCATGCTCCCAGTGGGGTCAACCCCTCATGTCACTCAGCACATTTACAGGCTGCTACAACAGGGGTGGGCAACTGGCAGCCGGGGGCCCTCATACGGCCCTCTCCTCAGTGAGTAGGGCCAAGGAATCATAACCTAGCTATGAATGAGAGGATTTTTGTCTGATATTCCCATTTTTACTGATTAATTTCAACGGATATAGATAAAGACTGATATTTACAGCTGATGTAGACTGATATTTACAGCTGATATAGACTGATATTTACAGCTGATATAGACTGATATTTACAGCTGATGTAGACTGATATTTACAGCTGATATAGACTGATATTTACAGCTGATATAGACTGATATTTACAGCTGATATAGACTGATATTTACAGCTGATGTAGACTGATATTTACAGCTGATATAGACTGATATTTACAGCTGATATAGACTGATATTTACAGCTGATATAGACTGATATTTACAGCTGATATAGACTGATATTTACAGCTGATATAGACTGATATTTACAGCTGATATAGACTGATATTTACAGTTGATGTAGACTGATATTTACAGCTGATGTAGACTGATATTTACAGCTGATATAGACTGATATTTACAGCTGATGTAGACTGATATTTACAGCTGATATAGACTGATATTTACAGCTGATATAGACTGATATTTACAGCTGATATAGACTGATATTTACAGCTGATATAGACTGATATTTACAGTTGATGTAGACTGATATTTACAGCTGATGTAGACTGATATTTACAGCTGATATAGACTGATATTTACAGCTGATGTAGACTGATATTTACAGCTGATATAGACTGATATTTACAGTTGATGTAGACTGATATTTACAGCTGATATAGACTGATATTTACAGCTGATGTAGACTGATATTTACAGCTGATATAGACTGATATTTACAGCTGATATAGACTGATATTTACAGTTGATGTAGACTGATATTTACAGCTGATGTAGACTGATATTTACAGCTGATATAGACTGATATTTACAGCTGATGTAGACTGATATTTACAGCTGATATAGACTGATATTTACAGTTGATGTAGACTGATATTTACAGCTGATGTAGACTGATATTTACAGTTGATGTAGACTGATATTTACAGCTGATGTAGACTGATATTTACAGCTGATGTAGACTGATATTTACAGCTGATGTAGACTGATATTTACAGCTGATGTAGACTGATATTTACAGCTGATGTAGACTGATATTTACAGCTGATATAGACTGATATTTACAGCTGATGTAGACTGATATTTACAGCTGATATAGACTGATATTTACAGTTGATGTAGACTGATATTTACAGCTGATATAGACTGATATTTACAGCTGATGTAGACTGATATTTACAGCTGATGTAGACTGATATTTACAGCTGATGTAGACTGATATTTACAGCTGATGTAGACTGATATTTACAGCTGATATAGACTGATATTTACAGCTGATATAGACTGATATTTACAGCTGATATAGACTGATATTTACAGCTGATATAGACTGATATTTACAGCTGATATAGACTGATATTTACAGCTGATGTAGACTGATATTTACAGCTGATATAGACTGATATTTACAGCTGATTTAGACTGATATTTACAGCTGATATAGACTGATATTTACAGCTGATGTAGACTGATATTTACAGCTGATGTAGACTGATATTTACAGCTGATGTAGACTGATATTTACAGCTGATGTAGACTGATATTTACAGCTGATATAGACTGATATTTACAGCTGATGTAGACTGATATTTACAGCTGATATAGACTGATATTTACAGTTGATGTAGACTGATATTTACAGCTGATATAGACTGATATTTACAGCTGATGTAGACTGATATTTACAGCTGATGTAGACTGATATTTACAGCTGATGTAGACTGATATTTACAGCTGATGTAGACTGATATTTACAGCTGATATAGACTGATATTTACAGCTGATATAGACTGATATTTACAGCTGATATAGACTGATATTTACAGCTGATATAAACTGATATTTACAGCTGATATAGACTGATATTCGATATATATGGTGTATGATATAATATTGATATATTATGTTCTAATCTTCTGATCAGGCCTCTTTCACGATTTTCTTTAATATTCTTAAATATTGTTTCAGGCACGTTGGGCCCTGCAGTGTCTACAGCAGTCTGGACCTTCCTCAGCTCCATCCTTGCTCATCTTCCTCTCTATCTTGTTAAAGTTGCTGTCCCACGTCTGTTAGAGTTCGTCCGTCCATATTTAAATATTAGTCTTGTCTCTCTTCTCTGTGGTGGTCTGCAGTGAGGTGTTTTTGTTGAGTCTTTATTCCCTCCTCTTTAGTGGCTGATAAAACATGACCTGTGCTATTTTTACTCTGACAACTCTCCTATTTTTATCCACGGCTCCCGCTGAGACAGGTTTTATTTTGTGAAGATGTGACGGAGACTTTCACTGAGAGGAGGGGGATGAAAGAACCAAATATCCATCTCTAGACTCTGGGTTTACTGGGATCGTTGTCAACTCTCCTCCCGGAGCGTTAAGACTGAAATACGACAGTAAACCAGTCCAAGCTCAGATCTGTAATGGAGGATCTCATTTAGTTATTATTATTTAGATGAACCAGTCATTTGGAGGGGTGTTGAGACCATTTGGTGTGTTTTTGTTTATGACGGTAAATAAATGAATAGAATTCTGAGGTGGTCAGTGGGACCAGGAGCACGCTGACCCTAACCCCGCTGTAAACTACAGATCACCGTGAGGCACTGATCCAGGACGGACCTGTTCACCTGCTGACTTTATGATTTCAGATCAGGAGGGTTTCCTCATTCTCTTTATTTTAACCCTTTAATGCCCAGTCCTCAGACCGTACCAGCTATCACAGAGAGATCCTGGATCTGTCCCCACTGACAGAGGACAACCCCAGAAACCTGCAGACACCACCTCTGTGATTTTCTCTGTTTAGGTGGCCTCTGTGAACCGCTACAGTCCCGCTAGCAGACTAAAGTTCTGGTAATGATCTTCAACCCTGAAGTTTTGGCCATGAACTGCTGCAGAGATTTCTGCAGAGGAAACGTTTCCTCAAGGAGCAGCTGAGCTCTGTCAGAGAGGAAACGCAGCATTCCTGCAGCCAGACGGCGAGGCCGGACCCCAGACTGCACCCCATGTTGGTGTGACCTCGCTGCAGGAGCAAAGCAGTGAAATTAGGTCAGGATTATTTCAGCTCACATTACAGAGCCAGCGCTCCCTCTGCGACTTATGTAAGAACGCTTCCTCCTCTGACATCAGTTTGGAGGTCATGCTCCTCAGAGGAGGGCAGGGGGCATAACTAAACCTCGTTAAGATCAGCTGATCAGAGACGTCACAACAGCAATGGCCAGCAGCATTCACACTGGAGAGGAGCAAGGCTTTCTGCCCCCAGACCGCTCTTTACTGGGAACCACTTTGGTTTTTATCACAGCAACAGCAAATTTAGGAGAAGGAAACTGTCTCTAAAACAGGAGCCAGCTCCCATCACACCCAGAAGGAGCCAGCTCCCATAAATCTCAGAAGGAGCCGGCTCCCGTCGTTCCCAGGAGGAGCCAGCTCCCATCAATCTCAGAAGGAGCCGGCTCCCGTCGTTCCCAGGAGGAGCCAGCTCCCATCAATCTCAGAAGGAGCCGGCTCCCGTCGTTCCCAGGAGGAGCCATCTCCCATCAATCCCAGAAGGAGCCGGCTCCCGTCATTCCCAGGAGGAGCCTGCTCCCACCATTGCCAGAAGGAGCCGGCTCCTGTCATTCCCAGGAGGAGCCTGCTCCCACCATTGCCAGAAGGAGCCGACTCCTGTCATTCCCAGAGTGAGTCGGCTCCCATCATTCCCAGAAGGAGCCAACTCCTGTCATTCCCAGAAGGAGCCGACTCCCGTCATTCCCAGAGGGAGCCCGCTCCCGTCATTCCCAGAAGGAGCCGACTTCTGTTATTCTCAAAAAGAGCCGGCTCCCGTCATTCTCAAAAGGAGTCAGGTCCTGTCATTCACAGAGGGAGCTGGCGCCATTCTCAGGAGCCTATTCTCATTCAGAAGGAGCTGCTCCCGCTATTCCCAGAGGAGCCGACTTCTGTCTTAAAAAGAAGCTGCCCCATCGTTCTCAAAAGGAGTCAGGTCCTGTCATTCACAGAGGGAGCTGGCTCCCGTCATTCTCAGGAGCCTGCTCCCGCTATTCCCAGAAGGAGCCGGCTCCCGTCATTCCCAGAAGGAGCCGACTCCTGTCATTCCCAGAGGGAGCCCGCTCCCGTCATTCCCAGAAGGAGCCGACTTCTGTTATTCTCAAAAAGAGCCGGCTCCCGTCATTCTCAAAAGGAGTCAGGTCCTGTCATTCACAGAGGGAGCTGGCTCCCGTCATTCTCAGGAGCCTGCTCCCGCCATTCCCAGAAGGAGCCGGCTCCCGTCATTCCCAGAAGGAGCCGACTCCCGTCGTTCTTAAAAGAAGCCGGCTCCCATCGTTCTCAAAAGGAGTCAGGTCCTGTCATTCACAGAGGGAGCTGGCTCCCGTCATTCTCAGGAGCCTGCTCCCGCTATTCCCAGAAGGAGCCGGCTCCCGTCATTCCCAGAAGGAGCCGACTCCCGTCATTCCCAGAGGGAGCCCGCTCCCGTCATTCCCAGTAGGAGCCGACTTTTCAAAAGAGCTGCCATCTCAAAAGGAGTCAGGTCTTCAGAGTGGAGCCTGCTCCCCATGCCATTCTCAGGAGCCTGCTCGCTATTCTTTGAAGGAGCCGGCTTTAAGAAGGGAGCCGACTCCTGCAGAGGGAGCCTGCTTTAGAAGGAGCCGACTTCTGTTATTCTCAAAAAGAGCCGGCTCCCGTCATTCTCAAAAGGAGTCAGGTCCTGTCATTCACAGAGGGAGCTGGCTCCCGTCATTCTCAGGAGCCTGCTCCCGCCATTCCCAGAAGGAGCCGGCTCCCGTCATTCCCAGAGGGAGCCGACTCCCGTCGTTCTTAAAAGGAGTCAGGTCCTGTCATTCACAGAGGGAGCTGGCTCCCGTCATTCTCAGGAGCCTGCTCCCGCCATTCCCAGAAGGAGCCGGCTCCTGTCATTCTTAAAAGGAGCCGACTCCTGTCATTCCCAGAGTGAACCGGCCCCATCGTTCCCAGAAGGAGCAGACTCCCGTCATTCCCAGAGGGAGCCGGCTCCCATCATTCCCAGAAGGAACCGGCTCCCGTCGTTCCCAGAAGGAGCCGGCTCCTGTCATTCTCAGAAGAAGCCGGCTTCTGTCATTTCCCAGAACGAGTTGACTCCTGTCATTCCCAGAAGGAGCCAGCTCCCGTCATTCCCAGGAGAAACCAGCTCCCGTCATTCCCAGAAGGAGCCGGTTCCCGTCATTCCCAGAAGGAACCGTCTTCTGTCATTCTCAAAAAGAGCCGGCTCCCGTCATTCTTTGGAACCTGCTCCCGCCATTCCCAGAAGGAGCCAGCTCCCGTTGTTCTCAAAAGGAGCCAGCTCCTGTCATTCCCAGGAGAATCCGGCTCCCGTCATTCCCAGAAGGAGCCGGTTCCCGTCATTCCCAGAAGGAACCGACTTCTGTCATTCTCAAAAAGAGCCGGCTCCCGTCATTCTTAGGAACCTGCTCCCGCCATTCCCAGAAGGAGCCAGCTCCCGTTGTTCTCAAAAGGAGCCAGCTCCTGTCATTCCCAGAAGGAGCCAGCTTCTGTTATTCTCAAAAGGAGCCAGCTCCCGTTGTTCTTCAAAAGAGCCGGCTCCCGTCATTCTCAAAAGGAGTCAGGTCCTGTCATTCACAGAGGGAGCTGGCTCCCGTCATTCTCAGGAGCCTGCTCCCGCCATTCCCAGAAGGAGCCGGCTTCTGTCATTCCCAGAACGAGTCAACTCCTGTCATTCCCAGAAGGAGCCAGCTCCCGTCATTCCCAGAAGGAGCAGACTCCCGTCATTCCCAGAAGGAACCGACTTCTGTCATTCTCAAAAAGAGTCAGGTCCTGTCATTCACAGAGGGAGCTGGCTCCCATCATTCTCAGGAGCCTGCTCCCGCCATTCCCAGAAGGAGCCGGCTCCCGTCATTCCCAGAGGGAGCCGACTCCCGTCGTTCTTAAAAGGAGTCAGGTCCTGTCATTCACAGAGGGAGCTGGCTCCCGTCATTCTCAGGAGCCTGCTCCCGCCATTCCCAGAAGGAGCCGGCTCCTGTCATTCTTAAAAGGAGCCGACTCCTGTCATTCCCAGAGTGAACCGGCCCCATCGTTCCCAGAAGGAGCAGACTCCCGTCATTCCCAGAGGGAGCCGGCTCCCATCATTCCCAGAAGGAACCGGCTCCCGTCGTTCCCAGAAGGAGCCGGCTCCTGTCATTCTCAGAAGAAGCCGGCTTCTGTCATTTCCCAGAACGAGTTGACTCCTGTCATTCCCAGAAGGAGCCAGCTCCCGTCATTCCCAGGAGAAACCAGCTCCCGTCATTCCCAGAAGGAGCCGGTTCCCGTCATTCCCAGAAGGAACCGTCTTCTGTCATTCTCAAAAAGAGCCGGCTCCCGTCATTCTTAGGAACCTGCTCCCGCCATTCCCAGAAGGAGCCAGCTCCCGTTGTTCTCAAAAGGAGCCAGCTCCTGTCATTCCCAGGAGAAGCCGGCTCCCGTCATTCCCAGAAGGAGCCGGTTCCCGTCATTCCCAGAAGGAACCGACTTCTGTCATTCTCAAAAAGAGCCGGCTCCCGTCATTCTTAGGAACCTGCTCCCGCCATTCCCAGAAGGAGCCAGCTCCCGTTGTTCTCAAAAGGAGCCAGCTCCTGTCATTCCCAGAAGCCAGCTTCTGTATTCTCAAAAGGAGCCAGCTCCCGTAATTCCCCGAAGTAGCCGGCTCCCGTCATTCTCAAAAGGAGTCAGGTCCTGTCATTCACAGAGGGAGCTGGCTCCCGTCATTCTCAGGAGCCTGCTCCCGCCATTCCCAGAAGGAGCCGGCTTCTGTCATTCCCAGAACGAGTCAACTCCTGTCATTCCCAGAAGGAGCCAGCTCCCGTCATTCCCAGAAGGAGCAGACTCCCGTCATTCCCAGAAGGAACCGACTTCTGTCATTCTCAAAAAGAGCCGGCTCCCGTCATTCTTAGGAACCTGCTCCCACCATTCCCAGAAGGAGCCAGCTCCCGTTGTTCTCAAAAGGAGCCAGCTCCCGTTGTACTTCAAAAGAGCTGGCTCCCGTCGTTCCCAGAGGGAGCCGGCTCCCGTCGTTCCCAGAGGGAGCCGGCTCCCGTCGTTCCCAGAGGGAGCCGGCTCCCGTCATTCCCAGAGGGAGCCGGCTCCCATCATTCCTAGAAGGAGCTGGCTTCTGTTATTCTCAAAAGGAGCCAGCTTCTGTTATTCTAAAAAGGAGCTGGCTCCCGTCGTTCCCAGAGGGAGCCGGCTCCCGTCGTTCCCAGAAGGAGGTATAGATAAAATCCCCAAAAAAGCCCAGAAATTATATGTGAAAAAAAGAAGTGTGAGAGTTCTGGAGGAAAAAGGAAGTTTGAGATGTTCTTGGCCACTGATTGGTTGGATGGTTTGTTGTCACTCTGTGATGTTGACGGAGTCGGGGGGCAGGAAGGAAGTCATCTGAAGAGACCATATATGGCTCCTTGCCCCATAAAGGGTTAAGTTCATTGAGTTAATTCTGTCTTTAAAAATAATGGCAAATGTTCCAGACTGTGACTCTGTCAGCGAACGTCACATGACTCCAGTACCGGCTGTTTTTGGATAATTTTTTTACCAAACTGAATATCAGAAATTAAAATCCGTTCTTCAGAAGACCTTCCTGACCTCGGCTCCACATCCTTGACTTCATTTCCACCCAGTCGAGCCTGCATCACAGGACTAAACCCAGCTGTCTGTCTAACGTCATGATGTGTACAGACATTAAGAGTGTAGAGAGGTAATTATGCAGAAATAAAATGTCACCAGCAGGAAGAGCAGACAGGAGCAGTCAGCTCATAGAGTCAGTGAATCCTGAGTGCTTCACGCTTTAAAGCATGAATGAATAAATGGATCTAAAGCAGCGAGGTGAAAATCATCGCTGTGATAATGTAGGTCAGTCATGTTCCTGTGAGCCTCATCCACGACGACATGTACACCCCCCCCCCCCCCCCACCCCCTGGCAGCATCTCTGTGCTTCATATGAATGTTGGACTCTAATTCAGTCACAGTGGCAGAGAACTGCAGTTCTACCTTCCATCAAACCTCCTCTGTGCTCTAAACCGCCACCTTGGTCTGAAACCTTCTCTGATCTAAGCTGTAAATATCAGCTGTAAATATCAGTCTACATCAGCTGTAAATATCAGTCTATATCAGCTGTAAATATCAGTCTATATCAGCTGTAAATATCAGTCTATATCAGCTGTAAATATCAGTCTATATCAGCTGTAAATATCAGTCTACATCAGCTGTAAATATCAGTCTATATCAGCTGTAAATATCAGTCTATATCAGCTGTAAATATCAGTCTATATCAGCTGTAAATATCAGTCTATATCAGCTGTAAATATCAGTCTACATCAGCTGTAAATATCAGTCTACATCAGCTGTAAATATCAGTCTATATCAGCTGTAAATATCAGTCTATATCAGCTGTAAATGTCAGTCTACATCAGCTGTAAATGTCAGTCTATATCAGCTGTAAATGTCAGTCTATATCAGCTGTAAATATCAGTCTATATCAGCTGTAAATATCAGTCTATATCAGCTGTAAATATCAGTCTATATCAGCTGTAAATATCAGTCTATATCAGCTGTAAATATCAGTCTACATCAGCTGTAAATATCAGTCTATATCAGCTGTAAATATCAGTCTATATCAGCTGTAAATATCAGTCTACATCAGCTGTAAATATCAGTCTATATCAGCTGTAAATATCAGTCTATATCAGCTGTAAATATCAGTCTATATCAGCTGTAAATATCAGTCTATATCAGCTGTAAATATCAGTCTATATCAGCTGTAACTGTCAGTCTACATCAGCTGTAAATATCAGTCTATATCAGCTGTAAATATCAGTCTATATCAGCTGTAAATATCAGTCTATATCAGCTGTAAATATCAGTCTATATCAGCTGTAAATATCAGTCTATATCAGCTGTAAATATCAGTCTATATCAGCTGTAAATATCAGTCTATATCAGCTGTAAATATCAGTCTATATCAGCTGTAAATATCAGTCTATATCAGCTGTAAATGTCAGTCTACATCAGCTGTAAATGTCAGTCTACATCAGCTGTAAATGTCAGTCTATATCAGCTGTAAATATCAGTCTATATCAGCTGTAAATATCAGTCTACATCAGCTGTAAATGTCAGTCTACATCAGCTGTAAATATCAGTCTATATCAGCTGTAAATATCAGTCTATATCAGCTGTAAATATCAGTCTATATCAGCTGTAAATATCAGTCTATATCAGCTGTAAATATCAGTCTACATCAGCTGTAAATATCAGTCTATATCAGCTGTAAATATCAGTCTACATCAGCTGTAAATATCAGTCTATATCAGCTGTAAATATCAGTCTATATCAGCTGTAAATATCAGTCTATATCAGCTGTAAATGTCAGTCTATATCAGCTGTAAATATCAGTCTACATCAGCTGTAAATGTCAGTCTATATCAGCTGTAAATATCAGTCTATATCAGCTGTAAATATCAGTCTATATCAGCTGTAAATATCAGTCTATATCGCTTGTAGACCAGTCCACACTGGGTCGTTGCATCTTCAGGCTCTGTTGCCATAGTAACCTCCTGTTGTAGATGTGTGTATGATGTAGACGATGAGTTGTATTGAAATCCCTGGAGTGGTTGGTAGATACCACCATGAAGATGTTGGTGTTTTTAGAAAACCGTGGACTCTTCTTCTTCTGTTTTTGTTTGTTTTTCTGGTGCTCACATGTGTGCGGTCCCTCCAGGTGTTCTGCAGGATGTTTGACTGCCTGCAGGGGGCTCCACAGGTGGAGGTAGGTGTGACAGCATGGTGTGCTGTGTGCTGTGATGAGACGTTTACAGGTCCATGATCTGCTGCTCGGCTCTGACCCGCATTTACACATCTGGAAGATTACATTCATAAAAGTGAAGAGGAGTGGACAGGAAGTGATTCATGCTTCGACAGACACCTTCAACAGTTTAGTTTCTGACCGTGTCAGCCAGACTCAGGGAGTCCTGTCGGCAGAAACACTTTAAGAATAAACCTTTAGAAGCTCATTGGTTACATCCTAAGCAGCTCTTTTAAGGCATTTAACCGATGACTCGTTCTTTCTAATCCCATGATGGCTGACAGAGTTTATGTTAATTAGGGAAACATGTTAGCGCTAAGCTAATCCATGATAAATACACCGTCTCTGATCAGTGCCGAAGGTGGAAATGTAAAATCTTTTTTCATTACAATTTTAGATTTTGAAAAATGAAAATAATTGAAAAAAAATGTTGCATATGAAAATGAAATTTGGAAAACTGAAACAGAAATATTTAGATTATGAAAATGATAATTTTAGATGTTAAATATGAAAATGGAGATTTTAAAAACTGAACCCTTTTTGAAAATGAAATTTTATGTTCTGAGAAATGAAAATGTAGAGTGTCAACAAGAATATTTAAGATGAAAATTAAAAAAAAGATGTCAACAAATTAAAATGTAGATGTAAAAGAAAAAAATGTAAGAATTCAGAAATGAAAATTTTAGATTTAGAAAAATTAACTCAACATTTAGATTAAATTTTGGTGAAAATGAGGATTTTTGAAAATTAACCCCTTAAAGCCTGTTGTATCATATTTGATACATACTTTTATGATACCTTTATCTAATCAATAGGATCAATACATTACCAACAAAACTTCTGAATTAATCTGATAAATGATAAAAATGCCCTCATGTGGATTATCAGTTACCAAAAACACCAAACGTATCAAATAAGATAGAAAAATATATTTGTGTTAAATTTATGGAAATTTGGATTTTTTTTTTGAAAAATACATTTCAGTTCCAAAAAATTAGAATTTTCTGGCCATAATTTGTGTTTTAAGGCTTTAATGGGTTAAATTTAGGGTCTTCAAAATTTGAATTCTAGATTTAAAAAATTAAAAGTAGTTTTGGAAAAAAGAAATGAAAATATTGGAAAAGGGGAATTTTAATTATGAAAGCATGAAAATGGAGATTTAAAGAAATGAAAAGCTAGACTTTGAGAAAATTAAGTTTGATGATGAAATTCTTGATTTAAAAAGTGAAAACGTTTTTAGTAGGGCTGGGACGATTCACTTCTCTCCCGATTCGATTTTTTTACGATTTTTTAGGTGCCGATTCGATTTAAATTGCGATTCTACGATATTGCCGATTTTTCCAATCTTTAGTTAGCTTTTTAAACACCAGTGAAAAAGATGAATGATAATGATGCCTACAGACTATATCAGGAAAAATACACATCACATGTGTATAACCATACATCACAAAATGTGTCTAACTAGAGAATACAAAATAGTTATAAAATGGTCAAGTGCAGGATTTCTCAATTTATTCACAACAATTTAGTATCAATTTCACAGAGTCTGACACAGACTGAGCTAAATACTGAATATGAAGTGCATAAAGTCTATACATATGTGTGTAGTATATATATGTAGAACTTACTATGTCATTTTAAGTGAATATCGAATTTAACAATGTAGAATTAAGCTATTTAAAAAATATATAGTCCTGCATCATCTCGCATTTGACCTATCTTTGTTCAATCTGAAGATGAGGATTTTCCCCATTTGTTGCACTGAATTAAAATGCTGCCGTGATTTTTTTTTAAGAAAAGGGGAATAAATGTTTATAGAGTGAATGTACTCCAATCCTTTATATTTCATATTTTATCAGTCTTTTATGTCATCACATAATGTGTTCATGGAGGGAGATTATGGGAGACGAGCTGATCGTCACGTCCAGCTTTCAGACTGATGGACTGTGTTTTGCGGAGGGCATGACGTGACAGGCCAGTGTTTCTTTCTTGTGTTACTGAAGCCGTCATTCTTAACGACACTACACGGGACAGGTCCTTACAGATAAAACGACTGTGATTATGGCTGCATGAGTAGAGACCAGCGGTAGCTTCAACGGGCTTGTTTGTTGACGTTAGCCGTTAGCTGTAGCGCTAACGCGATGATGCCTAACTCGTAGATTCGTTGTGTTGTCTCAGTATTTTACTCTGGCGTGGCATATCTTGCAAACGACAGTCTAACTCCTGTCTAAGTTTGTGCTGTCTTTAATGTTTTGGAAGCCAAAATAAGTGTACACATCCACTATGAATGCAGCAGAAGTCGCTCTGCTGGGTAGCTACAAGCAACCGGCTCACGCAGACCGGAAGTCTCGCGTGATCTCGTTGCCTCAAGAGAGAAGAGGCAAGAGTCAACTGCCAGCTAGCGATGCCTGCCGCCAACTAGTGGTCAGGGGGTGAAATTACACCACAAACTACCGCACCAACTAAGTGAATAATTAGCTAATTAATTAAATATCGATACAATATCACGCCAGGAAGATCGCGATATTTCAGTGTATCGATTTTTTGTCCCACCCCTAGTTTTTAGTGAAACAGAAATCCAGCTGGTTTTCCCTGCTGCCCTTCGCTGGTTTCACCGTAAACAGGAGAGAAAACCAGATCCTCAACTGTCAGACCGATCTCTGATTCATGATCCGGATCACCCTGCAGTAGAATCCTAGTTCATTCAGAGTCCTGATGTAGACCTGATCCACCTCTGACCAGGACCCTGGCTGGAGTCTAGTCAAAGGAGGACTCTTCTTCAGGACTCAGATGGGTTCAGGACTCAGATAGGTTCAGGACTCAGATGGGTTCAGGACTCAGATGGGTTCAGGACTCATATGGGTTCAGGACTCATATGGGTTCAGGACTCAGACGGGTTCAGGACTCATATGGGTTCAGGACTCATATGGGTTCAGGACTCATATGGGTTCAGGACTCATATGGGTTCAGGACTCATATGGGTTCAGGACTCATATTGGTTCAGGACTCAGACGGGTTCAGGACTCAGATGGGTTCAGGACTCAGACTTGGTGGGAGCGTCCTGGTTCGGTGCTTTAACACAGAGACTTGAGCTGGTCTGTGGTGTCGCGGCGCCCTCGGGATTGCCCTGTCCATCATCCTGCCGCCGTCAAAGACCTGATTGTGGACCCGGACCAACAAAGAGTGGCCTCGGGCGTCTCTGATGGTCGGCGGCGTCACTCTCAGAGAATCTGGAATGTTCTTCACAACGCCTTTCCACACTAGGCCGCATTAATCCCCGGGAAAGAGGCGCTCCTGAGGAAGCTCTTTAAGAGCAGTGGTCAGACTGATCGCCGTCAGTGACCTGCTGTCTAGGTCCCACAACAACAACGATTAGTTCAGGTACCGTCGTAATTCTGGGCCTCCTGGTGAGTCCAGTCTCTTCTCTCAGGCTTTCGTGCGTTGGTGCGTCAGGTTTCTGACAAATACTGAGCGTGCTCAGAGCGCCGGTTTGTGTTCAGTGAATAGAAAGCATTGAGAGCTGATGGAGGGACTGATGACCTCCAGGAGGGAGGAACCGTTTTGATCTCATCTCTGTCCAGCTGAGGCCGTCTGAGCGCGTGCGAGCGTGCACGAGTGTGTAATCACAGTGTCCCATCAGTTTTGGTTTCTGACCTATGACCTCTGCTCTGGCAAAGACTGTTCATGTAAAACCCTCTCCTCCATGAGAGCATGAATGAAGCATCACTGTAAGCTTCATTCATGTGTTCATAGCATAAAGGCTCATGTTCTCATAGCAGCATTATTTCATTCATGTGTTCATAGCATAAAGGCTCATGTTCTCATAGCAGCATTATTTCATTCATGTGTTCATAGCATAAAGGCTCATGTTCATAGCAGCATTATTTCATTCATGTGTTCATAGCATAAAGGCTCATGTTCTCATAGTAGCATTATTTCATTCATGTGTTCATAGCATAAAGGCTCATGTTCTCATAGTAGCATTATTTCATTCATGTGTTCATAGCATAAAGGCTCATGTTCTCATAGTAGCATTATTTCATTCATGTGTTCATAGCATAAAGGCTCATGTTCTCATAGTAGCATTATTTCATTCATGTGTTCATAGCATAGGCTCATGTCATGGCTCATGTTCTCATAGCAGCATTATTTCATTCATGTGTTCATAGCATAAAGGCTCATGTTCTCATAGTAGCATTATTTCATTCATGTGTTCATAGCATAAAGGCTCATGTTCTCATAGCAGCATTATTTCATTCATGTGTTCATAGCATAAAGGCTCATGTTCTCATAGCAGCATTATTTCATTCATGTGTTCATAGCATAAAGGCTCATGTTCTCATAGCAGCATTATTTCATTCATGTGTTCATAGCATAAAGGCTCATGTTCTCATAGCAGCATTATTTCATTCATGTGTTCATAGCATAAAGGCTCATGTTCTCATAGCAGCATTATTTCATTCATGTGTTCATAGCATAAAGGCTCATGTTCTCATAGCAGCATTATTTCATTCATGTGTTCATAGCATAAAGGCTCATGTTCTCATAGTAGCATTATTTCATTCATGTGTTCATAGCATAAAGGCTCATGTTCTCATAGCAGCATTATTTCATTCATGTGTTCATAGCATAAAGGCTCATGTTCTCATAGTAGCATTATTTCATTCATGTGTTCATAGCATAAAGGCTCATGTTCTCATAGCAGCATTATTTCATTCATGTGTTCATAGCATAAGGCTCATGTTCTCATAGCAGCATTATTTCATTCATGTGTTCATAGCATAAAGGCTCATGTTCTCATAGTAGCATTATTTCATTCATGTGTTCATAGCATAAAGGCTCATGTTCTCATAGCAGCATTATTTCATTCATGTGTTCATAGCATAAAGGCTCATGTTCTCATAGCAGCATTATTTCATTCATGTGTTCATAGCATAAAGGCTCATGTTCTCATAGCAGCATTACTTCATTCATGTGTTCATAGCATAAAGGCTCATGTTCTCATAGCAGCATTATTTCATTCATGTGTTCATAGCATAAAGGCTCATGTTCTCATAGCAGCATTATTTCATTCATGTGTTCATAGCATAAAGGCTCATGTTCTCATAGCAGCATTATTTCATTCATGTGTTCATAGCATAAAGGCTCATGTTCTCATAGCAGCATTATTTCATTCATGTGTTCATAGCATAAAGGCTCATGTTCTCATAGCAGCATTATTTCATTCATGTGTTCATAGCATAAAGGCTCATGTTCTCATAGCAGCATTATTTCATTCATGTGTTCATAGCATAAAGGCTCATGTTCTCATAGCAGCATTATTTCATTCATGTGTTCATAGCATAGAGGCTCATGTTCTCATAGCAGCATTATTTCATTCATGTGTTCATAGCATAAAGGCTCATGTTCTCATAGCAGCATTATTTCATTCATGTGTTCATAGCATAAAGGCTCATGTTCTCATAGCAGCATTATTTCATTCATGTGTTCATAGCATAAAGGCTCATGTTCTCATAGCAGCATTATTTCATTCATGTGTTCATAGCATAAAGGCTCATGTTCTCATAGCAGCATTATTTCATTCATGTGTTCATAGCATAAAGGCTCATGTTCTCATAGCAGCATTATTTCATTCATGTGTTCATAGCATAAAGGCTCATGTTCTCATAGCAGCATTATTTCATTCATGTGTTCATAGCGTAAAGGCTCATGTTCTCATAGTAGCATTATTTCATTCATGTGTTCATAGCATAAAGGCTCATGTTCTCATAGCAGCATTATTTCATTCATGTGTTCATAGCATAAAGGCTCATGTTCTCATAGCAGCATTATTTCATTCATGTGTTCATAGCATAAATGCTCATGTTCTCATAGCAGCATTATTTCATTCATGTGTTCATAGCATAAAGGCTCATGTTCTCATAGCAGCATTATTTCATTCATGTGTTCATAGCGTAAAGGCTCATGTTCTCATAGCAGCATTACTTCATTCATGTGTTCATAGCATAAAGGCTCATGTTCTCATAGCAGCATTATTTCATTCATGTGTTCATAGCATAAAGGCTCATGTTCTCATAGCAGCCTTATATCATTCATGTGTTCATAGCATAAAGGCTCATGTTCTCATAGCAGCATTATTTCATTCATGTGTTCATAGCATAAAGGCTCATGTTCTCATAGCAGCATTATTTCATTCATGTGTTCATAGCATAAAGGCTCATGTTCTCATAGCAGCATTATTTCATTCATGTGTTCATAGCATAAAGGCTCATGTTCTCATAGCAGCATTATTTCATTCATGTGTTCATAGCATAAAGGCTCATGTTCTCATAGCAGCATTATTTCATTCATGTGTTCATAGCATAAAGGATAAAGTTCTAATAGAAGCATTATATCATTAATGTGTTCATAGCATAGAGGCTCATGTTCTCATAGCAGCATTATTTCATTCATGTGTTCATAGCATAAAGGCTCATGTTCTCATAGCAGCATTATTTCATTCATGTGTTCATAGCATAAAGGCTCATGTTCTCATAGCAGCATTATTTCATTCATGTGTTCATAGC
This sequence comes from Cheilinus undulatus, assembly GCF_018320785.1. Lineage (NCBI taxonomy): Eukaryota > Metazoa > Chordata > Actinopteri > Labriformes > Labridae > Cheilinus > Cheilinus undulatus. The sequence goes on from NC_054873.1 coordinate 51,422,038, forward strand.
GTAAAGGCTCATGTTCTCATAGCAGCATTATTTCATTCATGTGTTCATAGCATAAAGGCTCATGTTCTCATAGTAGCCTTATATGATTCATGTGTTCATAGCGTAAAGGCTCATGTTCTCATAGTAGCATTATTTCATTCATGTGTTCATAGCATAAATGCTCATGTTCTCATAGTAGCATTATTTCATTCATGTGTTCATAGCATAAATGCTCATGTTCTCATAGCAGCATTATTTCATTCATGTGTTCATAGCATAAAGGCTCATGTTCTCATAGCAGCATTATTTCATTCATGTGTTCATAGCATAAAGGCTCATGTTCTCATAGCAGCATTATTTCATTCATGTGTTCATAGCATAAATGCTCATGTTCTCATAGTAGCATTATTTCATTCATGTGTTCATAGCATAAAGGCTCATGTTCTCATAGCAGCATTATTTCATTCATGTGTTCATAGCATAAAGGCTCATGTTCTCATAGCAGCATTATTTCATTCATGTGTTCATAGCATAAAGGCTCATGTTCTCATAGCAGCATTATTTCATTCATGTGTTCATAGCATAAAGGCTCATGTTCTCATAGCAGCATTATTTCATTCATGTGTTCATAGCGTAAAGGCTCATGTTCTCATAGCAGCATTATTTCATTCATGTGTTCATAGCGTAAAGGCTCATGTTCTCATAGCAGCATTATTTCATTCATGTGTTCATAGCGTAAAGGCTCATGTTCTCATAGCAGCATTACTTCATTCATGTGTTCATAGCATAAAGGCTCATGTTCTCATAGCAGCATTACTTCATTCATGTGTTCATAGCGTAAAGGCTCATGTTCTCATAGCAGCATTATTTCATTCATGTGTTCATAGCGTAAAGGCTCATGTTCTCATAGCAGCATTATTTCATTCATGTGTTCATAGCGTAAAGGCTCATGTTCTCATAGCAGCATTATTTCATTCATGTGTTCATAGCATAAAGGCTCATGTTCTCATAGCAGCATTATTTCATTCATGTGTTCATAGCATAAAGGCTCATGTTCTCATAGTAGCCTTATATGATTCATGTGTTCATAGCGTAAAGGCTCATGTTCTCATAGCAGCATTATTTCATTCATGTGTTCATAGCGTAAAGGCTCATGTTCTCATAGCAGCATTATTTCATTCATGTGTTCATAGCATAAAGGCTCATGTTCTCATAGCAGCATTATTTCATTCATGTGTTCATAGCATAAAGGCTCATGTTCTCATAGCAGCATTATTTCATTCATGTGTTCATAGCGTAAAGGCTCATGTTCTCATAGCAGCATTATTTCATTCATGTGTTCATAGCATAAAGGCTCATGTTCTCATAGCAGCATTACTTCATTCATGTGTTCATAGCGTAAAGGCTCATGTTCTCATAGCAGCATTACTTCATTCATGTGTTCATAGCATAAAGGCTCATGTTCTCATAGCAGCATTACTTCATTCATGTGTTCATAGCATAAAGGCTCATGTTCTCATAGCAGCATTACTTCATTCATGTGTTCATAGCGTAAAGGCTCATGTTCTCATAGCAGCATTATTTCATTCATGTGTTCATAGCGTAAAGGCTCATGTTCTCATAGCAGCATTATTTCATTCATGTGTTCATAGCGTAAAGGCTCATGTTCTCATAGCAGCATTACTTCATTCATGTGTTCATAGCATAAAGGCTCATGTTCTCATAGCAGCATTACTTCATTCATGTGTTCATAGCATAAAGGCTCATGTTCTCATAGCAGCATTATTTCATTCATGTGTTCATAGCGTAAAGGCTCATGTTCTCATAGCAGCATTATTTCATTCATGTGTTCATAGCATAAAGGCTCATGTTCTCATAGCAGCATTATTTCATTCATGTGTTCATAGCATAAAGGCTCATGTTCTCATAGCAGCATTACTTCATTCATGTGTTCATAGCATAAAGGCTCATGTTCTCATAGCAGCATTATTTCATTCATGTGTTCATAGCGTAAAGGCTCATGTTCTCATAGCAGCATTACTTCATTCATGTGTTCATAGCGTAAAGGCTCATGTTCTCATAGCAGCATTATTAAACTGCACAGTGGTGCAGAGGTTAGCGCTGCTGCCTCTCTGCAGGAAGGTTCCTGGGTCAGGAGGGTTCCTGGTCCAGTCCTGAATTGTCAGGTCTGCATGTTCTCCCTGTGCATGCACGGGTTCTCCGGCTTCCTCCCACTGACCAATAACAAGCTCCTTTGGTCGATGGATAACTCTAAATTTCCCGTAGGTGTGAGTTTGAGCATGCTCTATATGTAAGCACAGTGACAGGATGGATGCATGATGGATGATGGATGGATGGATGATGGATGATGGAGGGATGGATGGTGGATGATGGATGGATGGATGGATGGATGGATGTCTGCTCTGCCTCCTTTGGGTTTGGTTCTGGTTTTCGAGGGTGTAGGGTCTATGGGCCGTCCTCCTGGATCTCGTGGATGAGGTCTGGACTCCAACCCTGCAGCAGGAAGTGAACCTGGACTGGACTGTCCTCCATCAGCTGATCCCTGAGCGGAACATTCCTGATGAAGCAGGTTTAGAAGAGTGACGCAGAAACACAATCACAGGAAATGATGTCATGTTAGAGCACACAGTGGTCCTGTTGTCCCTCCGTGTGAGAGACCGGATCAGAACAAGGATCCTTTTGTTCCCTCTCTGCAGCTCCTGGTGGGTCAGAGACTAAGGCCCAAACGTCTGACCCAGGATTTAGGACTGATGTGGCTCACAGATGTCTGAAAACAGCTTTTGTTTTATGTTTGATACATTCTAGTCTGAGCAGGTCCAGGGGTCCAGGAGGGGTCCAGGAGCCCAGAGCAGGTCCAGGGTCCAGAGCTGTAGATAAGGGTCTATATCAGCTGTAAATATCAGTCCTTGCGATGCAGACTAAACCAGGTCTCACATGTTGATATCTGGACCTGTATCTACTGACGGTTCAGATGAGTCCAGAGGACAAGCCTAGAAATCTACAGGCTCCGCCTCCTGGTTCTTTTTTCTGTTGATCCAGGACCTCTATGAACCCCCCCCCGGCCTAGCTCTCTGAATCAGGATCACACGAACACCCCATACCAGGACTGTCTCTTTAGTGCCAGAGAGTTTTCTGGACAGGGAGCAAAGACGTTCTGAAGAAAAAAGGTGTCCCGCTTCCATCTTGAGCTCCGCTCTGACCCACATCAGTGACAGGCCGCCCTCTGTTCTCCACGTTTATAGGTCAGTGTGACAGAGGATGCCGTTGTGGAGCGCGGCGGTCAGAGAGGGCAGAGAGCAGGCCGTCCTCTCTGTGTGTAGGTGTGAGGAATGTTCTGGAAGCTTGGCACGCCGTCGGTCAGCAGACACAATGTGACCGCTGTTGTTCCGACATCAGACAACGGGCTGCTCCACCTCTCCCTCCTCGCCACAGCGGGGACGGCGGTGGCTGTTAGAGAGCGAGGAGAGTGTTGGGAAATCAGTCAGGTATTATTTTCAGAAATATCAAAGATGGATCCAGGAAGTCTGAGATTTTCCTCAGAGTCCGAGCTCTGCTGGGCTTCTCCATGTTCACATTGGTCCAGCCTCATTTAGAGAGACGAGGTTCTGGCTCTCCGTAGAGATCTGGATTATCAGAGTCAGCTCAGTAATCAGGCCTCCAGCTTCATTTGGTACCATCTTTGAAACAACAGAACGAAGCCATCTCTCAGAACAAGAGCCAGCTCCCACTGTTCAGAACGGGAGCCGGCTCCCACTGTTCGGAACGGGAGCCGGCTTCCACTGTTCGGAATGGGAGTCATTTACCACTGTTCAGAACGGGGGCCGGCTCCCACTGTTTGGAAAGGAAGCCACCTCTCACTGTTCGGAACGGGAGCCGGCTCCCATTGTTCAGAAAGGAAGCCACCTCTCACTGTTCGGAACGGGAGCCGGCTCCCACTGTTCGGAACGGGAGCCAGCTCCCACTGTTTGGAATGGGAGCCATTTACCACTGTTCAGAACTGGAGCCGGCTCCCACTGTTCAGAACGGGAGCCGACTCCCACTGTTCGGAACGGGAGCCGGCTCCCACTGTTCGGAACGGGAGCCGGCTCCCACTGTTCAGAACTGGAGCCGGCTCCCACTGTTCAGAACTGGAGCCGGCTCCCACTGTTCAGAACGGGAGCCGGCTCCCAATGTTTGGAATGGGAGCCACCTCTCACTGTTCGGAAAGGAAGATACCTCTCACTGTTCGGAACAGGAGCCAGTTCTTAGAATCAGCCTGGCCGTGAATGGCACACCTTGTGCTCCTCACCTGAGCTGAGTCCTAAAAACAAAAATATCAGCGTCCTCATGTTGACCGTCTTTAGTCTTTGGAAAGTGGGCGGGACTGGGGTAGAGGTGGTCAGTGTGTTTACAGCCAACAGAATTTGTTCTGAAATGAGAAATCCAAAACCAAGGATCAAGCTGCTTTTACAAAAACTCTTTAAAGATAGGAAGATAAGACATGGAAACACATGACTGTGGTGCTTTCAGCCTCTTCTTTTTAACTTGGGAATAAAAAAACTTTCTCAACTTTTTGTTTTTGTTTTTCGAAAATGAAATGAAAAAATCGTCATGGTTCATTTTTCTGTTTGTTTGTCTGGTAAAAATGGAGAATCAAAGAACAGAACACTGGTGATGTAACATTCTTTTTCACACCTGCACCTGCTAAAAAGAATGTTACAGCTCCACTTTTATGTTCTCAAACACTAAAATGATACAATGATACAAAATAAACCATTTACATTTTTTTTTATGAATTTTGGAAATTAAAAAAGAGAAAAAGAAAAGAATGTTTGACATCAGTGTACTTTCAGGACCTTCCGGGTTGAAACAAACTTCAGAAACCCAGAGACAGCCTCGCTTTTCTGTGTTTTTGTTTCTGAAAAGAAAAGGAAGAAAAAAACAGATTTGTCTAAGTAAAATAATGAGCTGCTTCCTTGATTTCCTTTCAGTCACAAAAATGGAAAACCAAAAAACAAAGTCAAAATGAGTCTAATATTTGTATTTGTAAATTTGTGAGGATAATTAATTGGAGGATGCACATTTAAAATAAAAGCCATCATGTAAAAATAAAAGCCTGCATAACCCTCCACTGTTTTACAGTATAATAATAGATCTGAGTGAAACAACAGAGTTTGAAACGATGTTAATGGGGAGTGTGCTGGTGAATTAATAGACTATAGTTATTAAAGTTTATTTATGTTATTCATTCTTTGATTTTTTTTAGCAGTAATGAAGAAACAGCTTGTTCCTTTAGTTTCTCATTTCTTGATTTTTATTTGGAAAACATAAAAAATAAAACTAAAATCTGTAAATCCTTTTTTTAATTCTCTTTTTGATATGAAATTCCTAAAATAGCCAACGTCAGGGTCTCTATGTTTTCTCTGCTGTTATTGAACAGTCATCAGGAAACATCTTTTTACTTTTGGATCCATTATTTAAACTAAACATCCTCTGGCCGTGAAAACACCGTCTTTGTCTGTTGCAATTCACAATATAATCAACCACAATTTTGTTATTTAATTTTAAAATCATTTTTTAATTTGTTTTTCTGTTTCTTCACATTTTTTATTTTATGTTTTTAATTACTATTTTATTTTATTTTTATTTTTCCATTTTGTTCTTGATTTGTTTTTATATTTATCTGTATTCTTTTAGTACATTTTACTAATTTCATTTAATTTTTTTGTTCTTGGTATTTTTATATATATATATATATATTTATTCTTTTATTACATTTCACTTTTTTTCATTTTGTTTATTTTTTATTTTGTTCTTGAAGTATTTATATATTTATTATTATATTTTACTTATTTTATTTTATTATTTTTCTGGTCCTCTTACCTTTAATTGAAAGGACAGGTGAAGAGAAGCAGGGACTTTGGGGAGGGAGGATGGTGGACATGTATTGCTGAGACAGGGTATCGATCCTCTGACCAGAGCGTTAAGGACTATAGCCTCAGCCTATGAGCGCTGGCTCCACCCACTGAGCCACAGCGGGGCTTAAAAAACATAGACATTAAAAACTGACCTGAGAGAGACAAATACATGAATTTCTGAGAGGGAGAGAGTTTCAGGATGCACCGACAGGCTCTCACAGCCAGGGGGAGAGAGAGAGGGAGAGGGAGAGCCGGGGGGGGGGCAGTGGGTCAGATGGGGGGAGGGTAGAGTGAGTTTGCATGAGAGGAGCTCCTCAGGCCGCCGTCCACAGGGCTGAGGGAATATCAGGATCCAACAGGAAGTGACGTGTCGGGTTACACGCCGCCCCCTTTTTCCTCAGGCAGAGAGAGAGAGAGAGGGAGAGAAGGGGCGAGCGAGCTAGGAGTGAATGTGGGCTCAGCAGCCACCGTCTCATTCCTGCTGTGTTAGATCACGGAGAGGCAGAATGAGCCGGGATCTGATCCAGTCCTGAAGACCAGATCTGATCGAGTCCTGAAGACAGGATCCATCAAGACGGGACGAGAGAGAGAGGGAGAGAGAGGGAGGACACAGGGAGCGAGGACGGGAGGAGGGGGGAGACGTGGAGGAGTTTTTTGGGATCTTTTGGGATCTACTTTTCTGTGAAGGATCTAGTTGGTGGAGTGTTGGAGGGGCAGCCCTGCCCCAGATCAGTCCAGAGAGAGTCCGCCTCACTGCAGCAACATGAACTATCTGGTGAGTGAGCGTGCTCTTTAAAGGCTGTTTTCAGACCCACTCCCAGCTGGGTAAGGGAGGGGGGAGGAGAGGGAGACTGGAGTTAACATTTCTCTGCAGATTCCTACCTTTTGTTGCTGCTCCCGGGGGAGAGTGTGTTGGTGAGGTTGTGTGTTTGTGTCCGTGGAGGAAGGATTACTCCGGGGTCGAGCAGACTTCACTTTTCCTCTGGAGGAATGTTTGTGGACAGAACGAACGACCTAACATTCCTCCTACTCCTCCTCACGGCCTCTTATTGTTCAGGAAAGAGTTTCAAAGATTTAGAGTCGACGTTTTACAGCAGCATTTCTTATTAACCTTCACAAAAGTTGGCGAGTATGTGAGTGAGACGTTTACAGGCTGTAGGAAAACGCCATATCATCGAGTCAGTGCAAACAAATCTGTGTAAACAAGCCAGTCTGGCTGAAGTCACACTCACTCTGAGGCTGCTGGTTAGAATGAATGAGGGCCATCCAGAGCTACATCTTTAACTGCTTTTCTCCCTCATGTATCACAAACTTAAAAAATATTCAACTGACAAGTCTGAGGGGGTACGGTTAGACTGGAATGCAACTGGGGCCTAGACCAGCCTGCATGCAAAAGGCAAGGACGGAATGTTTTCTACACTTTGATGACATCATCCTTCTAAAACCCATCAAAGACTTTAGATGATGATGTCATCGAAGGCAAGGATGGAATGTTTTGTAGACAGGAAAGGATGACATCCTCAAAGACAGAGAATGGAATGTTTTATAGACATGAAAGGATGACATCCTCAAAGACAGATGATGGAATGTTTCATCAAAGGCAGAGGATGGAATGTTTTATAGACATGAAAGGATGACATCCTCAAAGACAGATGATGGAATGTTTTATAGACATGAAAGGATGACATCCTCAAAGACAGATGATGGAATGTTTTATAGACATGAAAGGATGACATCCTCAAAGACAGAGAATGGAATGTTTTATAGACATGAAAGGATGACATCCTCAGAGGCAGAGGTTGGAATGTTTTATAGACATGAAAGGATGACATCCTCAAAGACAGATGATGGAATGTTTTATAAACATGAAAAGATGACATCCTCAACGACAGAACATGGAATGTTTTATAGACATGAAAGGATGACGTCTTCAAAGGCAGAAGATGGAATGTTTTATAGACATGAAAGGATGAAATCCTCAAAGGCAGAGGATGGAATGTTTTATAGACATGAAAGGATGAAATCCTCAAAGGCAGAGGATGGAATGTTTTATAGACATGAAAGGATGAAATCCTCAAAGGCAGAGGATGGAATGTTTTATAGACATTGAAGTATGACATCATCTTTGAAGGCAGAGGATGGAATGTTTTAAGGACATTAAAGTATGACATCGTCTTTAAAGGCAGAGGATGGAATGTTTTAGACATTAAAGTATGACATCGTCTTTAAAGGCAGAGGATGGAATGTTTTAAGGACATTAAAGTATGACATCGTCTTTAAAGGCAGAGGATGGAATGTTTTATAGACATTAAAGGATGACATTGTCAAAGGCAGAGGATGGAATGTTTTATAGACATTAGAGGATGGCATCATCAAAGGCAGAGGATGGAATGTTTTATAGACATTAGAGGATGACATCGTCAAAGGCAGAGGATGGAATGTTTTATAGACATTAAAGGATGACATTGTCAAAGGCAGAGGATGGAATGTTTTAAGGACATTAAAGTATGACATCGTCTTTAAAGGCAGAGGATGGAATGTTTTAAGGACATTAAAGTATGACATTGTCTTTAAAGGCAGAGGATGGAATGTTTTAGACATTAAAGTATGACATCCTCAAAGACAGAGAATGGAATGTTTTATAGACATGAAAGGATGACATCCTCAGAGGCAGAGGTTGGAATGTTTTATAGACATGAAAGGATGACATCCTCAAAGACAGATGATGGAATGTTTTATAAACATGAAAAGATGACATCCTCAACGACAGAACATGGAATGTTTTATAGACATGAAAGGATGACGTCTTCAAAGGCAGAAGATGGAATGTTTTATAGACATGAAAGGATGAAATCCTCAAAGGCAGAGGATGGAATGTTTTATAGACATGAAAGGATGAAATCCTCAAAGGCAGAGGATGGAATGTTTTATAGACATGAAAGGATGAAATCCTCAAAGGCAGAGGATGGAATGTTTTATAGACATGAAAGGATGAAATCCTCAAAGGCAGAGGATGGAATGTTTTATAGACATGAAAGGATGAAATCCTCAAAGGCAGAGGATGGAATGTTTTATAGACATGAAAGGATGAAATCCTCAAAGGCAGAGGATGGAATGTTTTATAGACATGAAAGGATGAAATCCTCAAAGGCAGAGGATGGAATGTTTTAGACACATGAAAGGATGACATCATCTTCAAAGACAGGGGGAGTTTTTTTAAGCTGTGATGACCTCAGGATGTAATTTTGGTGAAGCTTGGGATGTTGGGGCCTTTTTCCCTCCATTTTTCCAAACATTAGGGGACAGTCGACCTAAAGTGTTGGTAGTTGGTGTGTCTGTAATGACAGAGAGCTGAGGTATGCTGAATATTCTTTTTGGTCTGTTTTGGTTCTCTTTGAAACATCAGTGTGATGTTGCCCTGTGCAGATGCAGTCAGGGACAGAAACTAAAGGACAGAAAAAGAGGAAAGACATGAACCCAAAGATTCTGTGCTCGTGTTTTCTTCTGAAACTTTGCGTCTTGGATGCATGGCTGCACAGAATCAGCACAAGTCTGTCTTATTATGGCTGCAGGAAAGAAAGGAAGAAAAGAAAAGGAGAGGCAGAGCGAGGGAGAGGGAGTGAGAGGACGTGGTGTGTTTGTGCTGACTCAGAGGAAAGTGCAGAGAGATGAAGGTTTTATGGCTGGAGGACGGAGGGAGAGAGGCGATCAGTGGGCTGAAAGAGGAAAACGCTCCAGTAGAAACCAGAGAAAGAGAGGCAGGATGGGCTGATGTGTGCATGGACTGAATGTGACACTGATTTAGTGAAAAGGAGCGAGAGACAGGGGAGAGAGTCAGCAGACAGTCTTCTCTGAGTGTGGTGTCTTTCCTCGGTGTTAGCGTTCAGGAATGTGTCTGACACAGGCAGCAGTGTGAGCGTGTGTTAGCAGTAATTACACGCAGTGATTAGTGTGTAATTAATGTAAAATAAAGCTGCTGTAGAGGCAGCCATGTCAAAGCTCTCCCACTGACTGAACATCGCTGCCATGTTGTGTCGCATCGTTATTTCTTTATTTTGTTTATTCACAAATAATTCACTCACTGAGGCTTTAATTGGATAAATGTGGAGTTCAGTAAAGCTGCTAATTAACGCTTGTCGAGCTAGTTTCATTCATAAATGAAAAAAGGAGACAAAGATTGAGAACCTGAGGATCAGACACAGGTCTCTGATCTGAAAGAGAGTTTAACTGAAGCTTTGGGTGGAATATCAGCTGTAAATATCAGTCTACATCAGCTGTAAATATCAGTCTATACCAGCTGTAAATATCAGTCTACATCAGCTGTAAATATCAGTCTACATCAGCTGTAAATATCAGTCTACATCAGCTGTAAATATCAGTCTATATCAGCTGTAAATATCAGTCTACATCAGCTGTAAATATCAGTCTACATCAGCTGTAAATATCAGTCTACATCAGCTGTAAATATCAGTCTACATCAGCTGTAAATATCAGTCTATATCAGCTGTAAATATCAAGTCTACATCAGCTTTAAATATCAGTCTATATCAGCTGTAAATATCAGTCTATATCAGCTGTAAATATCAAGTCTACATCAGCTGTAAATATCAGTCTACATCAGCTGTAAATATCAGTCTATATCAGCTGTAAATATCAAGTCTACATCGGCTGTAAATATCAGTCTACATCAGCTGTAAATATCAGTCTACATCAGCTGTAAATATCAGTCTACATCAGCTGTAAATATCAGTCTACATCAGCTGTAAATATCAGTCTATATCAGCTGTAAATATCAAGTCTACATCAGCTGTAAATATCAGTCTATATCAGCTGTAAATATCAAGTCTACATCAGCTGTAAATATCAGTCTATATCAGCTGTAAATATCAGTCTATATCAGCTGTAAATATCAGTCTACATCAGCTGTAAATATCAGTCTATATCAGCTGTAAATATCAGTCTACATCAGCTGTAAATATCAGTCTACATCAGCTGTAAATATCAGTCTATATCAGCTGTAAATATCAGTCTATATCAGCTGTAAATATCAGTCTACATCAGCTGTAAATATCAGTCTATATCAGCTGTAAATATCAGTCTATATCAGCTGTAAATATCAGTCTACATCAGCTGTAAATATCAGTCTACATCAGCTGTAAATATCAGTCTACATCAGCTGTAAATATCAGTCTATATCAGCTGTAAATATCAGTCTATATCAGCTGTAAATATCAGTCTATATCAGCTGTAAATATCAGTCTACATCAGCTGTAAATATCAGTCTACATCAGCTGTAAATATCAGTCTACATCAGCTGTAAATATCAGTCTATATCAGCTGTAAATATCAGTCTACATCAGCTGTAAATATCAGTCTATATCAGCTGTAAATATCAGTCTATATCAGCTGTAAATATCAGTCTACATCAGCTGTAAATATCAGTCTACATCAGCTGTAAATATCAGTCTATATCAGCTGTAAATATCAGACTGTATAGCAGTAAAAATACCACCAAGCTTCTCTGGTCCTGGATTTGTTAGAACACATTTCTCTTCCCAGGTTTTGGTCCTGACTCACTCACTGAGTCACCGAGGCTCACTGCAGGAATTTCCCCCGTCTGCCACACAAACACCATCTCCAGCCCCCCTCTGGCCCTGGGGACCAATCACAGACCCCCAATGTAACCATGGACACGCCTACAAACGCTTCTGACTTCACTGACCTGGAGACACAAATGCACTGATGTTCGTCATGAGGTCACTCTGTGAATCAGCCAATTAGAGACCAGAACTGCCTGGTCAGTAGAGGTCCTCTCTGCTTCTGATCTGAATGTTTGTGACTCAGGCAGTCACAGAGCATGAGTCAGAGAACATGGTGACCTTTGACCCACATTCCGCCAGGCTGTGGGTCACAGGAAACAGCTTGTCCTCTGTGACCGCACTGAAGACTGAAGGAGTTCTAAACTAAGACCTGCTTTTTGCCAAAGATGGGAGAAAAGCCCCCGACATTCCCAGCGTCATGGACATTCCATCCTCTACTTTTAAGATGATGTCATTAAAGCTTATTAAACATTCCATCCTCTACCTTTAAATATGATGTCATTAAAGCTTATTAAACATTCCATCCTCTACCTTTAAATATGATGTCATTAAAGCTTATTAAACATTCCATCCTCTACCTTTAAATATGATGTCATTAAAGCTTATTAAACATTCCATCCTCTACCTTTAAATATGATGTCATTAAAGCTTATTAAACATTCCATCCTCTACCTTTAAATATGATGTCATTAAAGCTTATTAAACATTCCATCCTCTACCTCTAAAGATGATGTCATTAAAGCTTATTAAACATTCCATCCTCTACCTCTAAATATGATGTCATTAAAGCTTATTAAACATTCCATCCTCTACCTTTAAATATGATGTCATTAAAGCTTATTAAACATTCCATCCTCTACCTTTGAAGATGATGTCATCAAAGATTATAAACATTCCATCCTCTACCTTTAAATATGATGTCATTAAAGCTTATTAAACATTCCATCCTCTACCTTTAAATATGATGTCATTAAAGCTTATTAAACATTCCATCCTCTACCTTTAAATATGATGTCATTAAAGCTTATTAAACATTCCATCCTCTACCTTTGAATATGATGTAATTATAGCATTAAACATTCCATCCTCTACCTTTGAATATGATGTCATTAAAGCTTATTAAACATTCCATCCTCTACCTTTAAATATGATGTCATTAAAGCTTATTAAACATTCCATCCTCTACCTTTAAATATGATGTCATTAAAGCTTATTAAACATTCCATCCTCTACCTTTGAATATGATGTCATTAAAGCTTATTAAACATTCCATCCTCTACCTTTAAATATGATGTCATTAAAGCTTATTAAACATTCCATCCTCTACCTTTAAATATGATGTCATTAAAGCTTATTAAACATTCCATCCTCTACCTTTGAATATGATGTCATTAAAGCTTATTAAACATTCCATCCTCTACCTTTGAATATGATGTCATTAAAGCTTATTAAACATTCCATCCTCTACCTTTAAATATGATGTCATTAAAGCTTATTAAACATTCCATCCTCTACCTTTAAATATGATGTCATTAAAGCTTATTAAACATTCCATCCTCTACCTTTGAATATGATGTCATTAAAGCTTATTAAACATTCCATCCTCTACCTTTAAATATGATGTCATTAAAGCTTATTAAACATTCCATCCTCTACCTTTAAATATGATGTCATTATAGCTCATGAAACAGTCCATCCTTGCCTATTGCATGCAGGCCAGTCAAGGCCTCCAGTGAACCTGCAGTAGGAGGTCTGCAGGACTAGGTCATCAGTGATCTGGATCTCCTCCTATCCATGTAGACCAGTTCACCTGGGGTCAAATCCCCTTGTTCTAAAGGTTAGAGATCATAGCTGATGGGTGTATGACTGAGCATGACTGCAGCGCCACCTAGAGCTTTAACAGGCTGTTCCAGGTCACCAGGATCATGTGACTGCAAACACCCTGTAAAAGGTCGTGGTGTCTCCCCCTGGTGTCAGCATCAGTCTGATGGAGAGCGGCGCTGTGGCGTGTTTGGAGTAGTTTTGGTCAGATATGGCGTTTAACACTGAAGGACTGTAGAGAGAACATTGGTATCAATTACCCATCATGCTCGTATTGCCAACCCATGCTTTTGCTTTGCATGAACACTCGTACCGTGTCACGCCAAAGTCCACCTCCTCCATCCATGCCGGGCCGAGGCAGGGCCCAGACCACCCATACTAGTCAGTGAAGTGGACTCTCTGGGTCCACCATGCCTGGATTTCCCAGTGTGAGTCTGCTGCTGTGTTTCCTTCACACCTGCTGTGTTTGATAGGCCGTGTTTTCTCGGTACAGTAGAGATCAGCGCTGAGACTGAAGTGAATCAGCGTCTGTTTGTCCTCCAGCTGAATCACAGAGTCACGCTGCAGTCTCAGCTGCAGCTCTGCACAAACACCAGAGCCATGAGAGTCACAGCTGAGGAGAGACTACTGCACAGACTGGCACACCTCCATGGAGGACTACAGAATCCTCTTTAACAATGACCCTCTAGGACAGGGGTTCTCAACCTTTTCAGCCCGCGACCCCCAAAACAAAGGTGCCAGAGACCGGGGACCCCCAAAATAAAGGTGCCAGAGACCGGGGACCCCCACTGTACCTGAAGGTGGATGAACACCGTCATGAACACTCGAGAACAGTCATGTGGAGACAAGGCCGTCCTTTAGGGGGATATAAGAGAGAGCTTTAACCTGAATAATAACCACTCTTACCAGAGAAGCAGATATATTTTTACTCATCTGTGTGGTAGACAGCCTTCTAAAAATGGGTTTAAATCCCTTTAGTTAAAAACAGAAATAAAAGGGGTTAAAAATGGCTAGAATAGGTTAGTAATGGCAAAAAATGGTGGAAAAGATGGTGAAATTGGATTTTAGAAGTAGCAGAAATGGGTTAGCAACAATGTGATCAAATTGGCAAAAAAAAGCAAAAAGGGCAAAAATTGGTTAAAGTGGCAAAAACGGGCATAGATAGTGGTATGGGGAATTAAAAAGTGGCTGAATTGACTTTGAATTGGCAAAAATGTGTGGAAAAATTGGTTAAATGGGATGAAACACTGCTTTAAACTGGCAAATAGGGTTAACTAAGAGAAAAATGGGCGAATATTGGCAGAAATGGGTTAGACTGGTAAAAATGAGCATATCGAATAGTGACGTGGTTGAAAAGTAGTTTACAGAGGCAATAATGGGGTAAACTCGCAAGATTGGTTTAGAAGTGGCAAAAACAGTCAGAAAAAAGTGTTGGAAAGGGTTTGAAATGTGTTAGAATTGGTGTTAAAGTGATGAAAATGTTTTCAAATTCTTATCTGTTTCTTGTAAAGCGTCTTTGGGTTTCTTGAAAGGTGCTACATCAATTCAAGATATTATTATTATTATTATTATTAAAATTGGCAAAATTGGTCAGAAAAGTATGAAAAATGTGTTAAAATTGAGTGAAACTTGTGTAAAGTGGCAGCAGTGTCATTTAAAAAATGTTCCTAGTTTTTTAAGGCATCATGCGACCCCCCTCTCAGTGACTTACGACCCCCATGGGGGTCCTGACCCCAACGTTGAGAACCACTGCTCTAGGACACCGTAGGTCAGGACAGCTCACAGCGTTGGTTGGACCCCTGATAGACCAGTCATGGACTCCCTGATGATAGTGCTATAGTGCTACTGGTGCTAGCGGCCTGGCTAACTTTTCCCTCTCTAACCCTGTTTTATCACTATAGTTTTAATGCTTTTGCAGCTTCTGTTAAATTGTTAACACCATGTTGCCTTTTGTTTTTTAACTTTCAACCCTTTGTCGCTGAATATTTACATTTTTAACCCAATAAAGCCTCTTTTTTCCTCATATAAATACTAAACCGTGCTCGCTGATGAAGGTGAATGAAATGAACGCCGTGTTCTCTCTGAATTCTTCCACGCTGACAGGACAGGAGGCGGTTTTCTTCACGGCGTGTTTTCAGCGCTCGGCGTTGTTTGTGCGTGCAGAATAAGGCCTCAGACTCTGATGACAGGGTGTTACCGTGTTAGAGCGGCCCAGTAAAGCCTTTAAACACCGCTGTGAGTGTGGACGTGCTCAGTGTGACACACGGGCTTATTTCTGGAGCTGCCGGCTCAGGATGCTGCTGTTTTTAAGAAATAGGTCCTCAGTAGGAGTTTCCTAGATATCGCTCCTCTAAAAGCTCAGGTAGACGTGACTCTGCTCTGATTGGCTGGTTCATACTGAGGCAGTCTTTAGAGGCTCTGCATCTCAGTTTCAGAGTTTTTGTCAGAAGACTGTCCTCCTACGAGGGAACATTTGCAGACGTCCCAGTTCTCAGAGTCGACCTTTCTCTCTGCCGTGTGGGCGGAGCTTTAACCCAAGCGGCCCTCCGTGCTCTCCTGCTCCCAGGTTTTCTGTCAACAGGTTAGGCAACAGTGAGCCACGCCTGGCTGCTGCAGGCTACAGTCTGCTGCTGTGTAGCTGCTCACAGCCTGGAGGCACGCATTCCTCTGTGGGACGATCGCCTGTTAGAACGGAGACTTAACCAGCAGTGAGCCGGGCGCTCTGGAGAATCTGCAAAACATTTACTCTCCAATCTGGGGACAGAACACATTTTAAGACCGGTTCTCATCGAAGAGGCCCCCTGAATACCAGCGAAACCATTAAACCAGCGAAACCATTAAACCAGAGAAACCATTAAACCAGTGAAACCATAATACCTGTGAAACCATTAAACCAGCGAAACCATTAAACCAGCGAAACCATTAAACCAGTGAAACCATTAAACCAGTGAAACCATAATACCTGTGAAACCATTAAACCAGCGAAACCATTATACCAGCGAAACCATTAAACCCGTGAAACCATTAAACCAGAGAAACCATTAAACCAGCGAAACCATTAAACCAGCGAAACCATTAAACCAGAGAAACCATTAAACCAGCGAAACCGTTAAACCAGCGAAACCATTAAATCAGTGAACCATTATACCAGTGCACCATTATACCAGTGCACCATTATACCAGTGAAACCATTATACCAGTGAACCATTATACCAGTGAAACCATTATACCAGTGAACCATTATACCAGTGAACCATTATACCAGTGAAACCATTATACCAGTGAACCATTATACCAGTGAAACCATTATACCAGTGAACCATTATACCAGTGAACCATTATACCAGTGAAACCATTATACCAGCGCAACCGTTAAACCAGTGAAACCATTATACCAGTGAACCATTATACCAGTGAAACCATTATACCAGTGTACCATTATACCAGTGAACCATTATACCAGTGAACCATTATACCAGCGCAACCGTTAAACCAGTGAAACCATTATACCTGTGTAACCATTATACCAGTGAACCATTACACCAGTGAACCATTATACCAGTGAAACCATTATACCAGTGAACCATTATACCAGTGAACCATTATACCAGTACACCATTATACCAGTGAACCATTATACCAGTGAAACCATTATACCAGTGAACCATTATACCAGTGAAACCATTATACCAGTGAAACCGTTATACCAGTGAACCATTATACCAGTGAACCATTATACCAGTGAAACCATTATACCAGTGAAACCGTTATAGTGAAACCGTTAAACCAGTGAAACCATTATACCAGTGAACCATTATACCAGTGAACCATTATATCAGTGAACCATTATACCAGTGAACCATTATACCAGTGAAACCGTTAAACCAGTGAAACCATTAAACCAGTGAAACCATTATACCAGTGAACCATTATACCAGTGAACCATTATATCAGTGAACCATTATACCAGTGAAACCATTATACCAGTGAACCATTATACCAGTGAAACCATTATACCAGTGAACCATTATACCAGTGAAACCGTTATACCAGTGAAACCATTATACCAGTGAACCATTATACCAGTGAAACCATTATACCAGTGAACCATTATACCAGTGAAACCGTTATACCAGTGAACCATTATACCAGTGAAACCGTTATACCAGTGAAACCATTATACCAGTGAACCATTATACCAGTGAAACCATTATACCAGTGAACCATTATACCAGTGAAACCGTTATACCAGTGAACCATTATACCAGTGAAACCGTTATACCAGTGAACCATTATACCAGTGAAACCATTATACCAGTGAACCATTATACCAGTGAACCATTATACCAGTGAACCATTATATCAGTGAACCATTATACCAGTGAACCATAATACCTGTGAAACCATTATACCAGCGAAACCATTAAACCAGAGAAACCATTAAACCAGTGAAACCATAATACCTGTGAAACCATTAAACCAGCGAAACCATTAAACCAGCGAAACCATTAAACCAGTGAAACCATTAAACCAGTGAAACCATAATACCTGTGAAACCATTAAACCAGCGAAACCATTATACCAGCGAAACCATTAAACCAGTGAAACCATTAAACCAGAGAAACCATTAAACCAGCGAAACCATTAAACCAGAGAAACCATTAAACCAGAGAAACCATTAAACCAGCGAAACCGTTAAACCAGCGAAACCATTAAACCAGTGAACCATTATACCAGTGCACCATTATACCAGTGCACCATTATACCAGTGAAACCATTATACCAGTGAAACCATTATACCAGTGAACCATTATACCAGTGAACCATTATACCAGTGAAACCATTATACCAGTGAACCATTATACCAGTGAAACCATTATACCAGTGAACCATTATACCAGTGAACCATTATACCAGTGAAACCATTATACCAGTGAACCATTATACCAGTGAACCATTATACCAGTGAAACCATTATACCAGCGCAACCGTTAAACCAGTGAAACCATTATACCAGTGAACCATTATACCAGTGAAACCATTATACCAGTGTACCATTATACCAGTGAACCATTATACCAGTGAACCATTATACCAGCGCAACCGTTAAACCAGTGAAACCATTATACCTGTGTAACCATTATACCAGTGAACCATTACACCAGTGAACCATTATACCAGTGAAACCATTATACCAGTGAACCATTATACCAGTGCACCATTATACCAGTACACCATTATACCAGTGCACCATTATACCAGTGAAACCATTATACCAGTGAACCATTATACCAGTGAAACCATTATACCAGTGAAACCGTTAAACCAGTGAAACCATTATACCAGTGAACCATTATACCAGTGAACCATTATATCAGTGAAACCGTTAAATAGTGAAACCATTATACCAGTGAACCATTATATCAGTGAACCATTATACCAGTGAAACCATTATACCAGTGAACCATTATACCAGTGAAACCGTTATACCAGTGAAACCATTATACCAGTGAACCATTATACCAGTGAAACCATTATACCAGTGAACCATTATACCAGTGAAACCATTATACCAGTGAACCATTATACCAGTGAAACCGTTATACCAGTGAACCATTATACCAGTGAACCATTATACCAGTGAAACCATTATACCAGTGAACCATTATACCAGTGAACCATTATACCAGTGAACCATTATATCAGTGAACCATTATACCAGTGAAACCATTATACCAGTGAACCATTATACCAGTGAACCATTATACCAGTGAACCATTATACCAGTGAAACCGTTAAACCAGTGAAACCATTATACCAGTGAACCATTACACCAGTGAACCATTATACCAGTGAAACCGTTATACCAGTGAACCGTTATACCAGTGAACCATTATACCAGTGAAACCATTATACCAGTGAACCATTATACCAGTGAACCATTATACCAGTGAAACCATTATACCAGTGAACCATTATACCAGTGAAACCATTATACCAGTGAAACCATTATACCAGTGAACCATTATACCAGTGAAACCATTATACCAGTGAAACCATTATACCAGTGAACCATTATACCAGCGAAACCGTTATACCAGCGAAACCGTTAAACCAGTGAAACCATTAAACCAGAGAAACCATTAAACCAGCGAAACCATTAAACCAGCGAAACCATTAAACCAGTGAACCATTATACCAGTGCACCATTATACCAGTGAAACCATTATACCAGTGAACCATTATACCAGTGAAACCATTATACCAGTGAAACCATTATACCAGTGAACCATTATACCAGTGAACCATTATACCAGTGAAACCATTATACCAGTGAAACCGTTATACCAGTGAACCATTATACCAGTGAATCATTATACCAGTGAAACCATTATACCAGTGAAACCATTATACCAGTGAACCATTATACCAGTGAACCATTATACCAGTGAAACCATTATACCAGTGAAACCGTTATACCAGTGAACCATTATACCAGTGAACCATTATACCAGTGAAACCATTATACCAGTGAAACCGTTATAGTGAAACCATTATACCAGTGAAACCATTATACCAGTGAACCATTATACCAGTGAACCATTATACCAGTGAACCATTATATCAGTGAACCATTATACCAGTGAAACTGTTAAACCAGTGAAACCATTATACCAGTGAACCATTATACCAGTGAACCATTATACCAGTGAACCATTATACCAGTGAACCATTATATCAGTGAACCATTATACCAGTGAAACCGTTAAACCAGTGAACCATTATACCAGTGAACCATTATATCAGTGAACCATTATACCAGTGAAACTGTTAAACCAGTGAACCATTATACCAGTGAACCATTATATCAGTGAACCATTATACCAGTGAAACCGTTAAACCAGTGAACCATTATACCAGTGAACCATTATACCAGTGAAACCATTATACCAGTGAACCATTATACCAGTGCAACCGTTAAACCAGTGAACCATTATACCAGTGAAACCATTATACCAGTGAAACCATTATACCAGTGAACCATTATACCAGCGAAACCGTTATACCAGCGAAACCGTTAAACCAGTGAAACCATTAAACCAGAGAAACCATTAAACCAGCGAAACCATTAAACCAGCGAAACCATTAAACCAGTGAACCATTATACCAGTGCACCATTATACCAGTGAAACCATTATACCAGTGAACCATTATACCAGTGAAACCATTATACCAGTGAAACCATTATACCAGTGAACCATTATACCAGTGAACCATTATACCAGTGAAACCATTATACCAGTGAAACCGTTATACCAGTGAACCATTATACCAGTGAATCATTATACCAGTGAAACCATTATACCAGTGAAACCATTATACCAGTGAACCATTATACCAGTGAACCATTATACCAGTGAAACCATTATACCAGTGAAACCGTTATACCAGTGAACCATTATACCAGTGAACCATTATACCAGTGAAACCATTATACCAGTGAAACCGTTATAGTGAAACCATTATACCAGTGAAACCATTATACCAGTGAACCATTATACCAGTGAACCATTATACCAGTGAACCATTATATCAGTGAACCATTATACCAGTGAAACTGTTAAACCAGTGAAACCATTATACCAGTGAACCATTATACCAGTGAACCATTATACCAGTGAACCATTATACCAGTGAACCATTATATCAGTGAACCATTATACCAGTGAAACCGTTAAACCAGTGAACCATTATACCAGTGAACCATTATATCAGTGAACCATTATACCAGTGAAACTGTTAAACCAGTGAACCATTATACCAGTGAACCATTATATCAGTGAACCATTATACCAGTGAAACCGTTAAACCAGTGAACCATTATACCAGTGAACCATTATACCAGTGAAACCATTATACCAGTGAACCATTATACCAGTGCAACCGTTAAACCAGTGAAACCATTAAACCAATATTAGATAGAGCTGTCTGAGTCCTCCTATTGTAGGCAGATGGCTGAGGTCACACGGGGTAAGTCCAGTTCTTTCTACAGTCCATGGTTTTACTCTGGTCCCTCTTATATGAGTCCTGGTCCTACTGGTGTTCATGGTCTGGTTGGATTCAACAGAAGGCAGCCGTAGATTAGGACAGTACGGATCAGCTGTTCTGGTTCCTTTACAGATGAATACGGGTCAGACTGGACCAGAACGAACTGGGATAATTATTGTAAACCAGCTGAACCCAGACTTTGAGTCTGTTCTTCACAACTATCAGTGGTACTGTGGGCTGAAGGATTCCAGACTCCACAGGGTGGAAACAGACGGGACTAAAAGAGCTACACAGCTGAGGACCTTAGTGAACACATCCTCATCCTACAGGAGAACGGTTTAAGGTCCAGGCCGGCTCTGGGTATCCTCCCTACGCGATAGTCCATCTATCAGTGTGTGTTCTGCTTTAAAATCTCTGTTTGAAGGTCTTCAAGCAACAGGACTTCACACCACCAAACAGGAAGTAGTCAAACATGGATGAGGGGCTACAGCATCAGGACTTCACACCACCAAACAGGAAGTAGTCAAACATAGATGAGGGGCTACAGCATCAGGACTTCACACCACCAAACAGGAAGTAGTCGAACAAAGATGAAGGGCTACAGCATCAGGACTTCATACCACCAAACAGGAAGTAGTCAAACAAAGATGAAGGGCTACAGCATCAGGACTTCATACCACCAAACAGGAAGTAGTCAAACAAAGATGAGAGGCTACAGCATCAGGACTTCATACCACCAAACAGGAAGTAGTCAAACAAAGATGAAGGGCTACAGCATCAGGACTTCATACCACCAAACAGGAAGTAGTCAAACAAAGATGAAGGGCTAAGGTTTCCTCTGTTAGATCCTTGTTTCAGGCTCCATGTAGCCCTAGACCTTCACCTGATGCTCCACTCTACAAAAATGCAGGAATCATTCTACTAGACAGGAAGTAGTCCCACATAGGGATAGAGCTAAGTGGGCGGGGCATTAAACTTTGTCCTGTACCAAACAATATCAGTTGTAAACATGAGTGGCCCCTCCCACAGGGCGGCGAGTTTCTTTATGTTGGTGCAGGACTAAAATAAAAAAACAGCGAGGTCAGAGGAATCCCTCTGCTCCTCCACAAACCAACCAGAGCTCGAGTCAAACAGTGATGTCAAAGAGAAACGGCCCCGTGTGCCAAGACAGGAAAAGAAGGGTGTGTGTGTGTGTGTGTGTATGTGTGTGTGTATTGGGGGGGTGAAACAAAGAGAGGAAGGAAAGAAAAACAGGATCACTGCGGCTGAATTATTAGATTTGATTCTGTTTTCTGTGATGGAATCTAAAAGTCTGAGTGTGTGTGAGAGTGTGTGTCTGAGTTGTGACACCTCAGGAATGTGCTGTAACAGGAGAGCGTTGTGTTTGTGTGTGGAGGCTGAGGAATGTTGTAGTAGAGGGGCTGTGAGTGTGACAGGCTCAGGCTCGCCTCAGTAACGCCAACACACCTGGGCCATTTATGTTCCTACTACAAACTCTGAAACTTTATTTAAACCAAGCAGCAGAGCAGGACGATGTCAGCTGAGGTTCATCTACCCTGGAGTTTAAAGAAACCTCTGACAGGTCTGAGAGTGTATAGATATAGAAACGTAGATGCTGCCAGGGCCACAGACTCTCATTGGACAGAAGAGTCTAGAATGTTAAAGGCGGAGTCAAAGCTGAGGATAAACCTGGGTCAGTGACAGCCGGAGGTCTGTCAACCATTAAAATACCCCCTTGGTTTACCAGAGTCCAGTCTCTGGGTTTACCAGGGTCCAGTCTCTGGGTTTACCAAGGTCCAGTCTCTGGGTTTACCAGGGTCCAGTCTCTGGGTTTACCAGGGTCCAGTCTCTGGGTTTTTCAGGGTCCATTCTCTGGTTTATCAGGGTCCATTCTCTGGGTTTATCAGGGTCCAGTCTCTGGGTTTTTCAGGGTCCAGTCTCTGAGTTTATCAGGGTCCAGTCTCTGGTTTATCAGGGTCCATTCTCTGGGTTTATCAGGGTCCAGTCTCTGGGTTTTTCAGGGTCCAGTCTCTGGGTTTATCAGGGTCCATTCTCTGGTTTTTCAGGGTCCATTCTCTGGGTTTATCAGGGTCCAGTCTCTGGGTTTTTCAGGGTCCAGTCTCTGGGTTTATCAGGGTCCGTTCTCTGGGTTTATCAGGGTCCATTCTCCGGGTTTTTCAGGGTCCAGTCTCTGGGTTTGTCAGGGTCCATTCTCTGGTTTATCAGGGTCCAGTCTCTGGGTTTTTCAGGGTCCATTCTCTGGGTCAGCTGACCCATCAAACTGTCTTAGAGTCTTAGTTCATCTCTCTGGTCTTGTAGAAATCAGGTTTGTTAATGGACAGAGGTTGGTTCAGGATATTTGGACCTTGGGAACAAGAAATCCACCATCATTTAGAGTCTAGGACTTCTGTTTCTGCTCCTGTGGTACCAAACCAGAGTATGATTAGAGTTTTATTAGAACTGTATCTGAGTTTGGGTCCATGTGAACTCTAGTCTGCCCCCTTTCTCAGAGCAGGCTGATCCTGCTGGTCCAGAACAAGTGAACTTAGAGGTGATTATAAATCTGCTGACGTCTGTGTGACAGATTTCACTGATCCTCTCAGCAGATCAATATAAATCCTGATTCAGCTCAAACTGGGTCAGCAGTCTGATTTTAGGTTTATATGAACTCCCTCTTTTACCATCGGCCATGTCGGGTCGTCACAATGTTCGATTTATTCCTTTAAAATGTAAATAAAAGATCTTCTGTTGTCTTAAGGGTCAACATGATAGAATCACACATTTCCACGGCATCATGGGATATGTTTCACATCCATCTGAGCAACAGCCAATCAGTGATGTGGGGAGAACTCAGAGGATGATTGGATGATCCTTCTATCTGTCACATTACTGGCCAATCAGAGCAACAAACAGGGGTATAGTAGGACTGAACCAGAGGCTTTAGTAGATGACATCATCAAAGGCAGAGGATGGAATGTTCTATAGGCTTTAGTAGCTGACATCATCAAAGGCAGAGGATGGAATGTTCTATAGGCTTTAGTAGCTGACATCATCAAAGGCAGAGGATGGAATGTTCTATAGGCTTTAGTAGCTGACATCATCAAAGGCAGAGGATGGAATGTTCTATAGGCTTTAGTAGAGACATCATTGTAGGCAGAGGATGGAATGTTGTATAGGCTTTAGTAGATGACATCATGGAAGGCAGAGGATGGAATGTTCTATAGGCTTTAGTAGCTGACATCATCAAAGGCAGAGGATGGAATGTTCTATAGGCTTTAGTAGAGACATCATTGTAGGCAGAGGATGGAATGTTGTATAGGCTTTAGTAGATGACATCATGGAAGGCAGAGGATGGAATGTTCTATAGGCTTTAGTAGCTGACATCATCAAAGGCAGAGGATGGAATGTTCTATAGGCTTTAGTAGCTGACATCATCAAAGGCAGAGGATGGAATGTTGTATAGGCTTTAGTAGCTGACATCATCAAAGGCAGAGGATGGAATGTTCTATAGGCTTTAGTAGAGACATCATTGTAGGCAGAGGATGGAATGTTGTATAGGCTTTAGTAGATGACATCATGGAAGGCAGAGGATGGAATGTTCTATAGGCTTTAGTAGATGACATCATTTAAGACAGAGGATGGAATGTTCTATAGGCTTTAGTAGATGACATCATCATAGGCAGAACATGAAATGTTCTATAGGCTTAATTAGATGACATCATCAAAGGCAGAGGATGGAATGTTCTATAGGCTTTAGTAGATGACATCATTGTAGGCAGAGGATGGAATGTTCTATAGGCTTTAGTAGATGACATCATGGAAGGCAGAGGATGGAATGTTCTATAGGCTTTAGTAGATGACATCATTTAAGACAGAGGATGGAATGTTGTATAGGCTTTAGTAGATGACATCATCATAGGCAGAGGATGGAATGTTGTATAGGCTTTAGTAGATGACATCATCATAGGCAGAGGATGGAATGTTGTATAGGCTTTAGTAGATGACATCATCATAGGCAGAGGATGGAATGTTGTATCGGCTTTAGTAGATGACATCATCATAGGCAGAGGATGGAATGTTCTATAGGCTTTAGTAGATGACATCATCAAAGGCAAAGGATGGAATGTTGTATAGGCTTTAGTAGATGACATCATCATAGGCAGAAGATGGAATGTTGTATAGGCTTTAGTAGATGACATCATCATAGGCAGAGGATGGAATGTTCTATAGGCTTTAGTAGATGACATCATCATAGGCAGAGGATGGAAGGATGGAATAGAGCATGAAAGGCAGAGTTAATTTGAGGAGTAAAGGTGGTTTTAAGAGTTTAATTCAGGAGCAGAGAGCAGTCAGAGTCTGTGAGAGAAAACCAGAATAAAGGTGGGTGGGGGGGGGTGTAAAGTGACTTTTCTGTTTAGCTCTCCTCCATCTGCTGAATGGACAAACACAAACACAACAGTTCTCCTGGCAGGTTTATTTATCCTCTGGGGTCACCGTGACGGCAACAGACAAAGGACATAGAAGAGCACACGCTCAGATGAGCGACCTGTCTGCTCGCCACTCACACCAGCAGCTGTTCTCGTTACTTCCTCCTCACTGAACCTCTCTGCTCCTCCTCTTCCCTTCAGCTCTGAGCTGCTAAAGCCGCAGGAAACACCAGAACACCAGGGTGAGGACGTTTTCTAAGACCTGCAGACGCAGAACATTAGAGAACCTCTGATGCATTTCAGAGACAAGAATGGAGGCGACAGAAAAGATTGTTTTTCTGTTATTTTAATATGTTATTAGAGAAATCCTGTCTGCTGCTGTGGGTTTGATTCAAGCTGGTCAAATTCCAGCATATAGGCTATGGAGCATGCTCACATCACCTAGTCAGTCTGGAGCTGAGTGAGCAGAGAGTGACACAGAGGTAAAAATAGAGACAGAGCATGAGAAGGGACCCGGGTGAATCTCAGAGACTCTCCGTCCTATCAGCACGCAGCGTGAATCATCCTCACTGCACTTCCTGTTTCCTGGACTGTGGACTGGGAATTTCTGTCTGTGGTGAGAATCTGAGACATGTGTTCACGGTCGTCAGTTCAAACTGAAACTACGGAGGCTCAGAGGGACAAACCAGTGAGAGACCAGATAGATCTCCATGAGGGTGTGACAGAGCGCCATGCTGCTGGGACGCCCTGACAGAGTCAGTCATGATGGTCCTCACTCTGCTGCTGGGACGCCCTGACAGAGTCAGTCATGATGGTCCTCACTCAGAACGTTCCTGATGGTTAAACAAACAGCTGATTATTCCTGCTGGTGAATCGGGACGGTCCATGAAGGATGGCATGGAACCAACCGCTCCGTCAAACAAAGACGCTTTGTCCTCATGGATGAGAAGTCCTTTAGATGAAGGGCTGAGAGCAGACCGGGTACCCAAACACAGCAGGACAGCATCCCTGGAACAGGACCACTGGTTAGCAGACCATATGTCCTGTTTAGACCAGGACTGTCCAGTTTAGAGAGGGATTATCCCATTCAGACTAGGATTGTCACATTTAGTCCCTTATTGTCCCCTTTAGACCCAGATTGCCTGTTTAGACAAGGATTGTCCTGTTTAGTCCCTTATTTTCCTGTTTAGACCTAGATGGTCCCGTTTAAACCGGGACTGTGTCGTTTAGACCCTGATTGTCCTGTTTAGACCCCATGGTCCTGTTTAGACCATGATTGTCCCATTTAGACCTGGACTGTCCCGTTTAGACCTTGGTGATCCTGTTGAGACCCTTATTGTCCTGTTTAGACAGGGATGGTCCCGTGGAGCCCCATTCTGACCTGTTCAGACCGGTTCTTTTCATGAGTTGAAGCATTTTTAGTTCCTGTGCTTTGATCGGTTGTTTTTTTTAGTCTTTACCCTGAAGAAACCTTCAGGACCGCTAGGCAGTCTTTTAAACTGAATCACATTCGTCACCAGCTGGGACCTTTTGGTATGTCAGAGACCCTAACCCAGACTGGTTTTAGGTGTTCCGGTTGGATCTCTTAGCTGAGGTCTAAATCTTTGAGCTCTGACTAGAAGTTCCAGGACTTTCTGCTGAAAACACCTTAAAGTGAACTGTGGCTCTGAAGGCCACTGAAAAAGGATCTGAGCCATGGATGTGTGATCTGGACTAGTGGACATATGTGGGTCTGGGTTTCTGTGACCCGTGGAGAGAACAGCTCCACTCTAAATCTCCAGTGGACCAATCACAGCGCCTGGTTCCATGGGGCAGAGCTGAGGGACCTGGCTGTGGGCCAGTACAGGCTGTACCAGTCTGAGATAGTCCGGATGGAGCGCCGAGGGAGGAGAGATCAGACCTGGACCCCAAATATTGGTTTAATTTGGAGGAGAGAGGGAGGGAGGGAGGCGTGGTGTGTTTACACGCCGGGGCAGACGAGCGTTAGCAGGAGAGAGAAGTCTGAACCCTCATCAGGGGTGAGAATAGCCCGGTCTGTGGGTAGACCTTTATGCCCCCGGTCCTAAAGGTCTGTAACGGTCTCCTCTGGTCCACTTTCTGTCCACGGTGCTGAAGCGTGGTTGCAGACATGTTTGGACTTCACCGAATCATCAAACAGGACGGAGTCTGAACTTTTTTACCCCCTTCAGACAGACTTTGAACCTGTCCCAGGTTTTACAGTACCTTAGACCCGCCCACGCTGATGAGCCCTGAGCCTTCACTTTATCTGTGATCAGAGTCCAGGTCCATGTCCTTGGACTCCACACTCTCTATGTTTGCACGTGCAGCAGAAGGTCATGTATGAGAACGAGCGTTAATATGGCGGCGTGCTGAGACCGCGGTCTTCACAGTGAGGACAGCTGGGACCAAAACCAGACCTGAAGAAACTGCTTTATCATAGACACTGGAGGCTGACGGGTCACTGATAGGGCAGGTAGTCTCAGCTTTGGCTCTAAGTGGAGCCTGTAGATATGGACTCTAGGCAGACTACCTGGGCCCTCATAGACCAGGGGCCCTGTGACAGAGTCCTACATTTAAAATTCCTTTAAAGGAGATCTGGACATTACTAAGGGTTACAGGGGAATAAAATAGAATACATTTTATTTATCCATAAAGTCCCTGTGGAGGACCCAGCATCAGGTCCAAGTCCCTCATAAAGTCCTCAGAAGTCTTCATGATAGTACAGTACATCCCTACAGACGGACTGGAACAGTGATCAATGGACTACTGTGGGGTAAAATGGATCAATAAATCCACGTCTGATCAGAGTCAGAAGAATGGATACCTGTATCTATTTTTATCATTCTACCTGGACCAGAGACCGGCTCAGGTATCAGGATGAAGGAGTCTGAGCTCTGATGAAGGACTGGTGGATCTTTGAGGATTTAGATGATTATTATGGGATGTTTTGGAGTTCTCCAGATCTGTGACCAGAAAGACAATATGTAGTTCACTCACTGTGATGGTTTAGGAGAAGGGTCAGGACCTTCAGATTACTGAAACCGGGCAGGGCCAAGACCAGCCCGCATGTAAGGCAGGGATGAAATGTTTTTTAAGCTCTGATAATATCATCTTTAAAGACAGAGAATGGAAAGTTTTAAAAGCTTAAATTACAACATATTTAAAGACAGAGGGTGGAATTTTTTATAAGCTTTGATTACATCCTTTATAATGACAGACGATGGAATGTTGTATAAGCTTTGACAACATCAATTTAAAGACAGAGGATGGAATTTTTTATAAGCTTTGATTACATCCTTTATAATGACAGACGATGGAATGTTGTATAAGCTTTGACAACATCAATTTAAAGACTGAGGATGGGATGTTTTATAAGCTTTGATTACATCCTTTTTCAGGACAGAGGATGTAATGTTTTATAAGCTTTGACAACATCATCTTTACAGACAGAGGATGGAATGTTTTATAAGCTTTGACAACATGATATTTAAAGAAAGAAAATGGAGTGTTTTATATACATTGACAACACCATATTTAAAGACAAAGAATGGAATGTTTCATAAACGTTGACAACACCATATTTAAAGAAAGAGGATGGAATGTTTTATAAGCTTTGACATCATATTTAAAGACAGAGGATGGAATGTTTTATAAGCTTTGACATCATATTTAAAGACAGAGGATGGAATGTTTTATAAGCTTTGATAACACCATATTTAAAGACAAAGGATGGAAGGTTTTATAAGCTTTGACATCATATTTAAAGACAGAGGATGGAATGTTTCATAAATGTTGACAACACCATATTTAAAGACAGAGGATGGAATGTTTTATAAGCTTTGACATCATATTTAAAGACAGAGGATGGAATGTTTTATAAGCTTTGACAACACCATATTTAGAGACAGAGGATGGAATGTTTTATAAGCTTTGACATCATATTTAAAGACAGAGGATGGAATGTTTCATAAACGTTGACAACACCATATTTAAAGACAAAGAATTGAATGTTTCATAAACGTTGACAACACCATATTTAAAGACAGAGGATGGAATGTTTTATAAGCTTTGACATCATATTTAAAGACAGAGGATGGAATGTTTTATAAGCTTTGACAACTCCATATTTAAAGACGGGATGGAATGTTTCATAAACATTGACAACACCATATTTAAAGACAGAGGATGGAATATTTTATAAGCTTTGACATCATATTTAAAGACAGAGGATGGAATGTTTTATAAGCTTTGACAACTCCATATTTAAAGACGGGATGGAATGTTTTATAAACGTTGACAACACCATATTTAAAGACAGAGGATGGAATGTTAAAGCTTTTCACACCACACATATTTAAAGAAAGATGATGGAATGTTTCATTAGCTTTGATTACATGCTTTTTAAAGACAGAGGATGGAATGTTTTATTAGCTTTGAATAAATCCTTTTTAAAGACAGAGGATGGAATGTTTTTTAAGCTTTGACAACATCATATTTAAAGACAGGATGGAATTTTTTATGAGCTTTGACATCATCATATTTAAAGACAGAGGATGGAATGTTTTATATTCTGAATTTACATCATTTTTAACGACAGAGGATGGAATGTTTTAAAAGCTTTGACAACTCCATATTTAAAGACAGAGGATGGAATGTTGTATAAGCTTTGATTGAATCCTTTTTAAAGACAGAGAGTGGAATGTTTTAAAAGCTTTGACGACATCATATTTAAAGACAGAGGATGGAATCTTTTATAAGCTTTGATTACATCCTTTTTAAAGACAGGATGGAATGTTTCATAAGCTTTGACAACTTCTATTTAAAGACAGAGGATGGAATGTTTTATAAGCTTTGACAACATCATATTTAAAGGCAGAGGATGGGATGTTTTTAAACGTTGATAACATCATATTTAAAGACAGGATGGAATGTTTTATAAGCTTTGATTACATCCTTTTTAATGATAGAGGATGGAAATTTGTATAAACTTTGGCAACATCATATTTAAAGACAGAGGATGGAATGTTTCATAAACGTTGACAACACCATATTTAAAGACAGAGGATGGAATGTTTCATAAATGTTGACAACACCATATTTAAAGACAGAGGATGGAATGTTTTATAAGCTTTGACATCATATTTAAAGACAGAGGATGGAATGTTTTATAAGCTTTGACAACACCATATTTAAAGACAGAGGATGGAATTTTTTATAAGCTTTGACAACATCATATTTAAAGGCAGAGGATGGGATGTTTTTGAACATTGATAACATCATATTGAAAGACAGAGGATGGAATGTTTTATAAGCTTTGATTACATCCTTTTTAATGATAGAGGATGGAATGTTGTATAAGCTTTGACAACATCATATTTAAAGGCAGAGGATGGGATGTTTTATAAGCTTTGATTACATCCTTTTTCAGGACAGAGGATGTAATGTTTTATAAGCTTTGACAACATCATCTTTACAGACAGAGGATGGAATGTTTTTTAGCTTTGACAACATCATCTTTACAGACAGAGGATGGAATGTTTTTTAGCTTTGACAACATCATATTTAAAAAACAGAGGATGGAATGTTTTATAAGCTTTGACATCATATTTAAAGACAGAGGATGGAATGTTTCATAAATGTTGACAACACCATATTTAAAGACAGAGGATGGAAGGTTTTAAGCTTTGACATCATATTTAAAGACAGAGGATGGAATGTTTAATAAGCTTTGACAACTCCATATTTAAAGACGGGATGGAATGTTTTATAAACGTTGACAACACCATATTGAAAGACAGAGGATGGAATGTTAAAGCTTTAACAACACCATATTTAAAGACAGATGATGGAATGTTTCATTAGCTTTGATTACATCCTTTTTAAAGACAGAGGATGGAATGTTTTATTTGCTTTGAATAAATCCTTTTTAAAGACAGAGGATGGAATGTTTTTTAAGCTTTGACAACATCATATTTAAAGACAGGATGGAATTTTTTATGAGCTTTGACATCATCATATTTAAAGACAGAGGATGGAATGTTTTATATTCTGAAATTACATCATTTTTAACGACAGAGGATGGAATGTTTAAAAAGCTTTGACAACTCCATATTTAAAGACAGAGGATGGAATGTTGTATAAGCTTTGATTGAATCCTTTTTAAAGACAGAGAGTGGGATGTTTTAAAAGCTTTGACGACATCATATTTAAAGACAGAGGATGGAATCTTTTATAAGCTTTGATTACATCCTTTTTAAAGACAGAGGATGTAATGTTTCATAAGCTTTGACAACATCACATTGAAAGACAGAGGATGGGATGTTTTTAAACATTGATAACATCATATTGAAAGACAGGATGGAATGTTTTATAAGCTTTGATTACATACTTTTTAATGATACAGGATGGAAATTTGTATAAACTTTGGCAACATCATATTTAAAGACAGAGGATGGAATGTTTTATAAGCTTTGACAACATCATATTTAAAGGCAGAGGATGGGATGTTTTTAAACATTGATAACATCATATTTAAAGACAGAGGATGGAATGTTTTATAAGCTTTGACATCATATTTAATGATAGAGGATGGAATGTTGTATAAAATTTGACAACATCATATTTAAAGACAGAGGATGGAATGTTTTATAAGCTTTGACAACATCATATTTAAAGGCAGAGGATGGGATGTTTTTAAACATTGATAACATCATATTGAAAGACAGAGGATGGAATGTTTTTTTAGCTTTGACAACATCATATTTAAAAAACAGAGGATGTAATGTTTTATAAGCTTTGACAACATCATCTTTACAGACAGAGGATGGAATGTTTTTTAGCTTTGACAACATCATCTTTACAGACAGAGGATGGAATATTTTTTAGCTTTGACAACATCATATTTAAAGACAGAGGATGGAATGTTTTTAAGCTTTGACAACATAATATTAAAAAAAAGAAAATGGAGTGTTTTATATACATTGACAACACCATATTTAAAGACAAAGAATGGAATGTTTCATAAACGTTGACAACACCATATTTAAAGAAAGAGGATGGAATGTTTCATAAATGTTGACAACACCATATTTAAAGACAGAGGATGGAATGTTTCATAAAGGTTGACAACACCATATTTAAAGACAGAGGATGGAATGTTTTATGCATCTTTCTAGAATGCTCAGAGTAAAGATGGAACCGTGAGAGAACATGTTTCTAGAGTGCTCAGAGTAAAGATGGAACAGTAAGAGAACATGTTTCTAGAATGCTCAGAGTAAAGATGGAACAGTGATTGAACATGTTTCTAGAATGCTCAGAGTAAAGATGGAACAGTGAGAGAACATGTTTCTAGAGTGCTCAGAGTAAAGATGGAACAGTAAGAGAACATGTTTCTAGAATGCTCAGAGTAAAGATGGAACAGTGAGAGAACATGTTTCTCGAATGCTCAGAGTAAAGATGGAACCATGAGAGAACATGTCTCTAGAATGCTCAGAGTAAAGATGGAACAGTGAGAGAACATGTTTCTAGAGTGCTCAGAGTAAAGATGGAACAGTAAGAGAACATGTTTCTCGAATGCTCAGAGTAAAGATGGAACAGTGAGAGAACATGTTTCTAGAATGCTCAGAGTAAAGATGGAACAGTGAGAGAACATGTTTCTAGAGTGCTCAGAGTAAAGATGGAACAGTAAGAGAACATGTTTCTAGAATGCTCAGAGTAAAGATGGAACAGTGAGAGAACATTTTTCTAGAGTGCTCAGAGTAAAGATGGAACAGTAAGAGAACATGTTTCTCGAATGCTCAGAGTAAAGATGGAACAGTGAGAGAACATGTTTCTAGAATGCTCAGAGTAAAGATGGAACAGTGAGAGAACATGTTTCTAGAGTGCTCAGAGTAAAGATGGAACAGTAAGAGAACATCTTTCTAGAATGCTCAGAGTAAAGATGGAACAGTGAGAGAACATGTTTCTAGAATGCTCTGAGTAAAGATGGAACCATGAGAGAACATGTTTCTAGAATGCTCAGAGTAAAGATGGAACAGTGAGAGAACATGTTTCTAGAGTGCTCAGAGTAAAGATGGAACAGTTAGAGAACATGTTTCTAGAATGCTCAGAGTAAAGATGGAACAGTGAGAGAACATGTTTCTAGAGTGCTCAGAGTAAAGATGGAACAGTTAGAGAACATGTTTCTAGAATGCTCAGAGTAAAGATGGAACAGTTAGAGAACATGTTTCTAGAATGCTCAGAGTAAAGATGGAACAGTGAGAGAACATGTTTCTCGAATGCTCAGAGTAAAGATGGAACCATGAGAGAACATGTCTCTAGAATGCTCAGAGTAAAGATGGAACAGTTAGAGAACATGTTTCTAGAATGCTCAGGGTAAAGATGGAACAGTAAAAGAACATGTTTCTCGAATACTCAGAGTAAAGATGGAACAGTGAGAGAATATGTTTCTAGAATGCTCAGGGTAAAGATGGAACAGTAAAAGAACATGTTTCTCGAATACTCAGAGTAAAGATGGAACAGTGAGAGAACATGTTTCTAGAATGCTCAGATGAAGATGGAACAGTAAGAGAACATGTTTCTAGAATGCTCAGGGTAAAGATGGAACAGTAAAAGAACATGTTTCTCGAATACTCAGAGTAAAGATGGAACAGTGAGAGAACATGTTTCTAGAATGCTCAGAGTAAAGATGGAACAGTAAGAGAACATGTTTTTTAGAATGCTCAGAGTAAAGATGGAACAGTGAGAGAACATGTTTCTAGAGTGCTCAGAGTAAAGATGGAACAGTAAGAGAACATGTTTCTAGAATGCTCAGAGTAAAGATGGAACAGTAAGAGAACATGTTTTAGAATGCTCAGAGTAAAGATGGAACAGTGAGAGAACATGTTTCTAGAATGCTCAGAGTAAAGATGGAACAGTAAGAGAACATGTTTCTAGAATGCTCAGAGTAAAGATGGAACAGTGAGAGAACATGTTTCTAGAATGCTCAGAGTAAAGATGGAACAGTGAGAGAACATGTTTCTAGAATGCTCAGAGTAAAGATGGAACAGTAAGAGAACATGTTTCTAGAATGCTCAGAGTAAAGATGGAACAGTTAGAGAACATGTTTCTAGAATGCTCAGAGTAAAGATGGAACAGTAAGAGAACATGTTTCTAGAATGCTCAGAGTAAAGCTGGAACCATGAGAGAACATGTCTCTAGAATGCTGAGAGTAAAGATGGAACAGTTAGAGAACATGTTTCTAGAATGCTCAGAGTAAAGATGGAACAGTGAGAGAACATGTTTTTAGAATGCTCAGAGTAAAGATGGAACAGTTAGAGAACATGTTTTTAGAATGCTCAGAGTAAAGATGGAACAGTTAGAGAACATGTTTCCAGAATGCTCAGAGTAAAGATGGAACAGTAAGAGAACATGTTTCTAGAATGCTCAGAGTAAAGATGGAACAGTAAGAGAACATGTTTCTAGAATGCTCAGATGAAGATGGAACAGTAAGAGAACATGTTTCTAGAATGCTCAGAGTAAAGATGGAACCATGAGAGAACATGTTTCCAGAATGCTCAGAGTAAAGATGGAACAGTTAGAGAACATGTTTCTAGAATGCTCAGAGTAAAGATGGAACAGTGAGAGAACATGTTTCTAGAATTCTCAGAGTAAAGATGGAACAGTAAGAGAACATGTTTCTAGAATGCTCAGGGTAAAGATGGAAAAGTTAGAGAACATGTTTCTAGAATGCTCAGAGTAAAGATGGAACAGTTAGAGAACATGTTTCTAGAATGCTCAGAGTAAAGATGGAACAGTGAGAGAACATGTTTCTAGGATGCTCAGAGTAAAGATGGAACAGTAAGAGAACATGTTTCTAGAATGCTCAGAGTAAAGATGGAACAGTAAGAGAACATGTTTCTAGAATGCTCAGAGTAAAGATGGAACAGTTAGAGAACATGTTTCTAGAATGCTCAGATGAAGATGGAACAGTAAGAGAACATGTTTCTAGAATGCTCAGAGTAAAGATGGAACCATGAGAGAACATGTTTCCAGAATGCTCAGAGTAAAGATGGAACAGTTAGAGAACATGTTTCTAGAATGCTCAGAGTAAAGATGGAACAGTGAGAGAACATGTTTCTAGAATTCTCAGAGTAAAGATGGAACAGTAAGAGAACATGTTTCTAGAATGCTCAGGGTAAAGATGGAAAAGTTAGAGAACATGTTTCTAGAATGCTCAGAGTAAAGATGGAACAGTTAGAGAACATGTTTCTAGAATGCTCAGAGTAAAGATGGAACAGTGAGAGAACATGTTTCTAGGATGCTCAGAGTAAAGATGGAACAGTAAGAGAACATGTTTCTAGAATGCTCAGAGTAAAGATGGAACAGTAAGAGAACATGTTTCTAGAATGCTCAGAGTAAAGATGGAACAGTTAGAGAACATGTTTCTAGAATGTTCAGGGTAAAGATGGAACAGTGAGAGAACATGTTTCTAGAATGCTCAGAGTAAAGATGGAACAGTTAGAGAACATGTTTCTAGAATGTTCAGGGTAAAGATGGAACAGTGAGAGAACATGTTTCTAGAATGCTCGGAGTAAAGATGGAACAGTTAGAGAACATGTTTCTAGAATGCTCAGAGTAAAGATGGAACAGTGAGAGAACATGTTTCTCGAATGCTCAGAGTAAAGATGGAACAGTGAGAGAACATGTTTCTAGAATGCTCGGAGTAAAGATGGAACAGTTAGAGAACATGTTTCTAGAATGCTCAGAGTAAAGATGGAACAGTGAGAGAACATGTTTCTAGAATGCTCGGAGTAAAGATGGAACAGTAAGAGAACATGTTTCTAGAATGCTCGGAGTAAAGATGGAACAGTTAGAGAACATGTTTCTAGAATGCTCAGAGTAAAGATGGAACAGTTAGAGAACATGTTTCTAGAATGCTCAGAGTAAAGATGGAACAGTTAGAGAACATGTTTCTAGAATGCTCAGAGTAAAGATGGAACAGTGAGAGAACATGTTTTTAGAATGCTCAGAGTAAAGATGGAACAGTTAGAGAACATGTTTCTAGAATGCTCAGAGTAAATATGGAACAGTTAGAGAACATGTTTTTAGAATGCTCAGAGTAAAGATGGAACAGTTAGAGAACATGTTTTTAGAATGCTCAGAGTAAAGATGGAACAGTTAGAGAACATGTTTCTAGAATGCTCAGAGTAAAGATGGAACAGTGAGAGAACATGTTTCTAGAATGCTCAGAGTAAAGATGGAACAGTGAGAGAACATGTTTTTAGAATGCTCAGAGTAAAGATGGAACAGTTAGAGAACATGTTTCTAGAATGCTCAGAGTAAAGATGGAACAGTGAGAGAACATGTTTCTAGAATGCTCAGAGTAAAGATGGAACAGTTAGAGAACATGTTTCTAGAATGCTCAGAGTAAAGATGGAACAGTTAGAGAACATGTTTCTAGAATGCTCAGAGTAAAGATGGAACAGTTAGAGAACATGTTTTTAGAATGCTCAGAGTAAAGATGGAACAGTTAGAGAACATGTTTTTAGAATGCTCAGAGTAAAGATGGAACAGTTAGAGAACATGTTTTTAGAATGCTCAGAGTAAAGATGGAACAGTTAGAGAACATGTTTCTAGAATGCTCAGAGTAAAGATGGAACAGTGAGAGAACATGTTTCTAGAATGCTCAGAGTAAAGATGGAACAGTTAGAGAACATGTTTTTAGAATGCTCAGAGTAAAGATGGAACAGTTAGAGAACATGTTTTTAGAATGCTCAGAGTAAAGATGGAACAGTTAGAGAACATGTTTCTAGAATGCTCAGAGTAAAGATGGAACAGTGAGAGAACATGTTTCTAGAATGCTCTGAGTAAAGATGGAACCATGAGAGAACATGTTTCTAGAATGCTCAGAGTAAAGATGGAACAGTGAGAGAACATGTTTCTAGAGTGCTCAGAGTAAAGATGGAACAGTTAGAGAACATGTTTCTAGAATGCTCAGAGTAAAGATGGAACAGTGAGAGAACATGTTTCTAGAGTGCTCAGAGTAAAGATGGAACAGTTAGAGAACATGTTTCTAGAATGCTCAGAGTAAAGATGGAACAGTTAGAGAACATGTTTCTAGAATGCTCAGAGTAAAGATGGAACAGTGAGAGAACATGTTTCTCGAATGCTCAGAGTAAAGATGGAACCATGAGAGAACATGTCTCTAGAATGCTCAGAGTAAAGATGGAACAGTTAGAGAACATGTTTCTAGAATGCTCAGGGTAAAGATGGAACAGTAAAAGAACATGTTTCTCGAATACTCAGAGTAAAGATGGAACAGTGAGAGAATATGTTTCTAGAATGCTCAGGGTAAAGATGGAACGGTAAAAGAACATGTTTCTCGAATACTCAGAGTAAAGATGGAACAGTGAGAGAACATGTTTCTAGAATGCTCAGATGAAGATGGAACAGTAAGAGAACATGTTTCTAGAATGCTCAGGGTAAAGATGGAACAGTAAAAGAACATGTTTCTCGAATACTCAGAGTAAAGATGGAACAGTGAGAGAACATGTTTCTAGAATGCTCAGAGTAAAGATGGAACAGTAAGAGAACATGTTTTTTAGAATGCTCAGAGTAAAGATGGAACAGTGAGAGAACATGTTTCTAGAGTGCTCAGAGTAAAGATGGAACAGTAAGAGAACATGTTTCTAGAATGCTCAGAGTAAAGATGGAACAGTAAGAGAACATGTTTTTTAGAATGCTCAGAGTAAAGATGGAACAGTGAGAGAACATGTTTCTAGAATGCTCAGAGTAAAGATGGAACAGTAAGAGAACATGTTTCTAGAATGCTCAGAGTAAAGATGGAACAGTGAGAGAACATGTTTCTAGAATGCTCAGAGTAAAGATGGAACAGTGAGAGAACATGTTTCTAGAATGCTCAGAGTAAAGATGGAACAGTAAGAGAACATGTTTCTAGAATGCTCAGAGTAAAGATGGAACAGTTAGAGAACATGTTTCTAGAATGCTCAGAGTAAAGATGGAACAGTAAGAGAACATGTTTCTAGAATGCTCAGAGTAAAGATGGAACAGTTAGAGAACATGTTTTTAGAATGCTCAGAGTAAAGATGGAACAGTTAGAGAACATGTTTCCAGAATGCTCAGAGTAAAGATGGAACAGTAAGAGAACATGTTTCTAGAATGCTCAGAGTAAAGATGGAACAGTAAGAGAACATGTTTCTAGAATGCTCAGATGAAGATGGAACAGTAAGAGAACATGTTTCTAGAATGCTCAGAGTAAAGATGGAACATTGAGAGAACATGTTTCCAGAATGCTCAGAGTAAAGATGGAACAGTTAGAGAACATGTTTCTAGAATGCTCAGAGTAAAGATGGAACAGTGAGAGAACATGTTTCTAGAATTCTCAGAGTAAAGATGGAACAGTAAGAGAACATGTTTCTAGAATGCTCAGTGTAAAGATGGAAAAGTTAGAGAACATGTTTCTAGAATGCTCAGAGTAAAGATGGAACAGTTAGAGAACATGTTTCTAGAATGCTCAGAGTAAAGATGGAACAGTGAGAGAACATGTTTCTAGAATGCTCAGAGTAAAGATGGAACAGTAAGAGAACATGTTTCTAGAATGCTCAGAGTAAAGATGGAACAGTAAGAGAACATGTTTCTAGAATGCTCAGAGTAAAGATGGAACAGTAAGAGAACATGTTTCTAGAATGCTCAGATGAAGATGGAACAGTAAGAGAACATGTTTCTAGAATGCTCAGAGTAAAGATGGAACCATGAGAGAACATGTTTCCAGAATGCTCAGAGTAAAGATGGAACAGTTAGAGAACATGTTTCTAGAATGCTCAGAGTAAAGATGGAACAGTGAGAGAACATGTTTCTAGAATGCTCGGAGTAAAGATGGAACAGTAAGAGAACATGTTTCTAGAATGCTCGGAGTAAAGATGGAAACAGTTAGAGAACATGTTTCTAGAATGCTCAGAGTAAAGATGGAACATTTAGAGAACATGTTTCTAGAATGCTCAGAGTAAAGATGGAACAGTGAGAGAACATGTTTCTAGTATGCTCAGAGTAAAGATGGAACAGTAAGAGAACATGTTTCTAGAATGCTCAGAGTAAAGATGGAACAGTAAGAGAACATGTTTCTAGAATGCTCAGAGTAAAGATGGAACAGTTAGAGAACATGTTTCTAGAATGATCAGAGTAAAGATGGAACAGTGAGAGAACATGTTTCTAGAATGCTCAGAGTAAAGATGGAACAGTTAGAGAACATGTTTCTAGAATGATCAGGGTAAAGATGGAACAGTGAGAGAACATGTTTCTAGAATGCTCCGAGTAAAGATGGAACAGTTAGAGAACATGTTTCTAGAATGCTCAGAGTAAAGATGGAACAGTGAGAACAACATGTTTCTAGAATGCTCAGAGTAAAGATGGAACAGTGAGAGAACATGTTTCTAGAGTGCTCAGAGTAAAGATGGAACAGTTAGAGAACATGTTTTTAGAATGCTCAGAGTAAAGATGGAACAGTGAGAGAACATGTTTCTAGAATGCTCAGAGTAAAGATGGAACAGTTAGAGAACATGTTTCTAGAATGCTCGGAGTAAAGATGGAACAGTTAGAGAACATGTTTCTAGAATGCTCAGAGTAAAGATGGAACAGTTAGAGAACATGTTTCTAGAATGCTCAGAGTAAAGATGGAACAGTTAGAGAACATGTTTCTAGAATGCTCAGAGTAAAGATGGAACAGTGAGAGAACATGTTTTTAGAATGCTCAGAGTAAAGATGGAACAGTTAGAGAACATGTTTCTAGAATGCTCAGAGTAAAGATGGAACAGTTAGAGAACATGTTTTTAGAATGCTCAGAGTAAAGATGGAACAGTTAGAGAACATGTTTTTAGAATGCTCAGAGTAAAGATGGAACAGTTAGAGAACATGTTTCTAGAATGCTCAGAGTAAAGATGGAACAGTGAGAGAACATGTTTCTAGAATGCTCAGAGTAAAGATGGAACAGTTAGAGAACATGTTTTTAGAATGCTCAGAGTAAAGATGGAACAGTTAGAGAACATGTTTCTAGAATGCTCAGAGTAAAGATGGAACAGTGAGAGAACATGTTTCTAGAATGCTCAGAGTAAAGATGGAACAGTTAGAGAACATGTTTCTAGAATGCTCAGAGTAAAGATGGAACAGTTAGAGAACATGTTTCTAGAATGCTCAGAGTAAAGATGGAACAGTTAGAGAACATGTTTCTAGAATGCTCAGAGTAAAGATGGAACAGTTAGAGAACATGTTTTTAGACCGCTCAGACTAAAGATGGAACAGTTAGAGAACATGTTTCTAGAATGCTCAGAGTAAAGATGGAACAGTTAGAGAACATGTTTCTAGAATGCTCAGAGTAAAGATGGAACAGTGAGAGAACATGTTTCTAGAATGCTCAGAGTAAAGATGGAACAGTTAGAGAACATGTTTCTAGAATGCTCAGAGTAAAGATGGAACAGTTAGAGAACATGTTTTTAGAATGCTCAGAGTAAAGATGGAACAGTTAGAGAACATGTTTCTAGAATGCTCAGAGTAAAGATGGAACAGTGAGAACAGGTTTCTAGAATGCTCAGAGTAAAGATGGAACAGTTAGAGAACATGTTTCTAGAATGCTCAGAGTAAAGATGGAACAGTTAGAGAACATGTTTCTAGAATGCTCAGAGTAAAGATGGAACAGTTAGAGAACATGTTTCTAGAATGCTCAGAGTAAAGATGGAACAGTTAGAGAACATGTTTTTAGAATGCTCAGAGTAAAGATGGAACAGTTAGAGAACATGTTTCTAGAATGCTCAGAGTAAAGATGGAACAGTTAGAGAACATGTTTCTAGAATGCTCAGAGTAAAGATGGAACAGTGAGAGAACATGTTTCTAGAATGCTCAGAGTAAAGATGGAACAGTTAGAGAACATGTTTCTAGAATGCTCAGAGTAAAGATGGAACAGTTAGAGAACATGTTTTAGAATGCTCAGAGTAAAGATGGAACAGTTAGAGAACATGTTTTTAGAATGCTCAGAGTAAAGATGGAACAGTTAGAGAACATGTTTCTAGAATGCTCAGAGTAAAGATGGAACAGTTAGAGAACATGTTTCTAGAATGCTCAGAGTAAAGATGGAACAGTTAGAGAACATGTTTTTAGAATGCTCAGAGTAAAGATGGAACAGTTAGAGAACATGTTTCTAGAATGCTCAGAGTAAAGATGGAACAGTGAGAGAACATGTTTCTAGAATGCTCAGAGTAAAGATGGAACAGTTAGAGAACATGTTTCTAGAATGCTCAGAGTAAAGAAGGACCAGAGAGAACATGTTTCTAGAATGCTCAGAGTAAAGATGGAACAGTTAGAGAACATGTTTCTAGAATGCTCAGAGTAAAGATGGAACAGTTAGAGAACATGTTTTTAGAATGCTCAGAGTAAAGATGGAACAGTTAGAGAACATGTTTTAGAATGCTCAGAGTAAAGATGGAACAGTTAGAGAACATGTTTCTAGAATGCTCAGAGTAAAGATGGAACAGTGAGAGAACATGTTTCTAGAATGCTCAGAGTAAAGATGGAACAGTTAGAGAACATGTTTCTAGAATGCTCAGAGTAAAGATGGAACAGTTAGAGAACATGTTTCTAGAATGCTCAGAGTAAAGATGGAACAGTTAGAGAACATGTTTTAGAATGCTCAGAGTAAAGATGGAACAGTTAGAGAACATGTTTCTAGAATGCTCAGAGTAAAGATGGAACAGTTAGAGAACATGTTTCTAGAATGCTCAGAGTAAAGATGGAACAGTTGAGAGAACATGTTTCTAGAATGCTCAGAGTAAAGATGGAACAGTTAGAGAACATGTTTCTAGAATGCTCAGAGTAAAGATGGAACAGTTAGAGAACATGTTTTAGAATGCTCAGAGTAAAGATGGAACAGTTAGAGAACATGTTTTAGAATGCTCAGAGTAAAGATGGAACAGTTAGAGAACATGTTTCTAGAATGCTCAGAGTAAAGATGGAACAGTTAGAGAACATGTTTCTAGAATGCTCAGAGTAAAGATGGAACAGTTAGAGAACATGTTTTTAGAATGCTCAGAGTAAAGATGGAACAGTTAGAGAACATGTTTCTAGAATGCTCAGAGTAAAGATGGAACAGTTAGAGAACATGTTTCTAGAATGCTCAGAGTAAAGATGGAACAGTTAGAGAACATGTTTCTAGAATGCTCAGAGTAAAGATGGAACAGTGAGAGAACATGTTTCTAGAATGCTCAGAGTAAAGATGGAACAGTTAGAGAACATGTTTCTAGAATGCTCAGAGTAAAGATGGAACAGTTAGAGAACATGTTTTTAGAATGCTCAGAGTAAAGATGGAACAGTTAGAGAACATGTTTTTAGAATGCTCAGAGTAAAGATGGAACAGTTAGAGAACATGTTTCTAGAATGCTCAGAGTAAAGATGGAACAGTGAGAGAACATGTTTCTAGAATGCTCAGAGTAAAGATGGAACAGTTAGAGAACATGTTTCTAGAATGCTCAGAGTAAAGATGGAACAGTTAGAGAACATGTTTCTAGAATGCTCAGAGTAAAGATGGAACAGTTAGAGAACATGTTTTTAGAATGCTCAG
The DNA here is from genome assembly GCF_018320785.1 of Cheilinus undulatus. Taxonomy (NCBI): domain Eukaryota; kingdom Metazoa; phylum Chordata; class Actinopteri; order Labriformes; family Labridae; genus Cheilinus; species Cheilinus undulatus. The sequence goes on from NC_054873.1 coordinate 51,465,434, forward strand.
AGTAAAGATGGAACAGTTAGAGAACATGTTTCTAGAATGCTCAGAGTAAAGATGGAACAGTTAGAGAACATGTTTCTAGAATGCTCAGAGTAAAGATGGAACAGTGAGAGAACATGTTTCTAGAATGCTCAGAGTAAAGATGGAACAGTTAGAGAACATGTTTCTAGAATGCTCAGAGTAAAGATGGAACAGTTAGAGAACATGTTTTTAGAATGCTCAGAGTAAAGATGGAACAGTTAGAGAACATGTTTTTAGAATGCTCAGAGTAAAGATGGAACAGTTAGAGAACATGTTTCTAGAATGCTCAGAGTAAAGATGGAACAGTTAGAGAACATGTTTCTAGAATGCTCAGAGTAAAGATGGAACAGTTAGAGAACATGTTTTTAGAATGCTCAGAGTAAAGATGGAACAGTTAGAGAACATGTTTCTAGAATGCTCAGAGTAAAGATGGAACAGTGAGAGAACATGTTTCTAGAGTGCTCAGAGTAAAGATGGAACAGTTAGAGAACATGTTTTTAGAATGCTCAGAGTAAAGATGGAACAGTTAGAGAACATGTTTCTAGAATGCTCAGAGTAAATATAGAACCATCAGAGAACATGTTTCAGAATGCTCAGAGTAAAGATGGAACAGTTAGAGAACATGTTTCTAGAATGCTCAGAGATTTTCATCAGACCATCCCCGAGGATGCCGTGTCTTTCGGTTTGAGTCGACCTTTCTGACCTTGTCTTTGTTATTCTTCTTCTGCAGAACGTGGAACAGGCGTTAGAGAACATGTTTTAGAATGCTCATTCCGTAGTAAAGATGGAACAGTTGAGAACATGTTTCTAGAATGCTCAGAGTAAAGATGGAACAGTTAGAGAACATGTTTCTAGAATGCTCAGAGTAAAGATGGAACAGTTAGAGAACATGTTTAGAATGCTCAGAGTAAAAGATGGAACAGTTAGAGAACATGTTTCTGTAGAATGCTCAGAGTAAAGATGGAACAGTTAGAGAACATGTTTCTAGAATGCTCAGAGTAAAGATGGAACAGTTAGAGAACATGTTTCTAGAATGCTCAGAGTAAAGATGGAACAGTGACAGGATCTGGACAAGATGTTTACCAAGTACCTCCTTCGCTGGAGAAAAGGAGCTGGGAGAGCGGCACCAAACCCCTGGGCAAGGTAAGGAAGGAACGATGGAGGAGAGGAGGGAACGATAGAATAAGGGAAGGAAGGAATGATGGAGGAGAGGAAGGAATGATGGAGGAGAGGAGGGAACGATGGAATTAGGGAAGGAAGGAACGATGGAGGAGAGGAGGGAAAGATGGAATCAGGGAAGGAATGATGGAGGAGAGGAGGGAATGATGGAATTAGGAAAGGAGGGATGGGAGGGAGGGAGGGAGGAAAGGAAGGATGTAAGGGAGGGAGGCAGGAAAGTAGAAAATAAGGCAACAAACAGCAAGGTGAGAAAGGAACGATGGAAGAGAGGAAGGAATGATGGAATTAGGGAAGGAAGGATGAAAGGGAGGGAGGTAGGACGGGAAGGTAGGAAATAAGGCAGCAAACCCCCAGACAAGGTAAGGAAGGAACGATGGAAGGGATAAGGAACAATGGAATCAGGGAAGTAAGGATGGGAGGGAGGTCAGATATAAGGCAACAGAACACTGGGCAAGGTAAGAAAGAAACAATGGGATAAGGCAGGAAGGAAGGAATGAACAATGGAACTAAAGAACAATGGATTAAGGAAGGAAGGAACAAAGGGAAAGGAAGGAACAATGGAAATAAGGAAGAAGGTTAGGTCCACCAAAGGAAGGGATGGAGGAAGTAAGGTAACAAAGTGCTGGGCTAGGCTAGAAAGGAATGATGGAAGGGAGGAAGGAAGGAAGAAATCAAGGACAGGAGGAAAGAAGGAAGGGAGGAAGAAAGAAAGAAAAGGAGGAAACAAGGGAGGCAGGAAGAAAGAGGGAAAACTAGGAAGGAATGAAAGAAGTTAGGAAGGGAGGAAGGAAGACAGGAAGCAAAGGAGGAAGGAAAGAGGAAACAAGGGAGGAAGGAAGAAAGAAAGAAAAGGAGGAAACAAATGAGGAAGGAAGAAAGGAAGTAATGGAGGAAGGAAGGAACAATAGGGGAGTGATGAAGGGAGGGGGGAAGGAAGGAAGGAAGGATGGAAGGAAAGAATGAATGAAGGTAGAATCAAGGAGAGAGGAAAGGATGAATGAAGGTAGAATCAAGGAGAGAGGAAAGGATGAATGCAGGTAGAATCAAGGAGAAAGGAAAGATGAATGTGGGTCAGCAGGTGTAATAAGGTGTTGCGTGATTGGTCAGATTAGTCATCGCTGGTTTTGCTGCTAATGTGTGCTGTTGGTGTTTGATGTGGGCGTGTCTGGAATGTTCCGGTGTTTGTCGTGTTCATGCTGCTGAACTGTTCTGTCCTGTTCTCCATCACAGAGCTCACTTTAACCAGACTATGACTTACTGACTGCTCGGATTTTTCTTCAAACTTTCCCTCAAACTCCCCTTTGTCTTTGACTTTTGCGACAACAATGACTCCGTACAGGAGAGAACCAGCAGAGACAGACTGATGATTTCTGGGTAAAGTGTGACTGTGTGGAGCATAGTTAATAATTCAGCCGTGATCTCGTGCTCGGCTGACTCAGCTCTTCGCCGCAGCAGCGGGTGACGGCCCGAGCGGTCCCGGGGCCTGCGGGCTCGCCGCGGTGCGCTGAGCCGTGTGCATTAGTGAGGATGTGGATGCCGGCTCCAGCTGCTCCCTGGCCTCCTAACACATGACCTCATCTGTGTTCCTCTGCCTGCTTCATAATAAATTCATCTGCACCATCAGAGAGGGACCATAATGAAATGCTCCGAGTGAAAGGCATCCTGGGACAGCTCTGTGTTTTTTTTGGGGGGGGGCTCGTCTGTAGTGAGTGTATTAGCCACAGGAGAGGTTGCTTTAGCCTCCTGAGACCTGAGCTTTAGTCTGAATACAGTTTTAGTCTCTGATTCTGGATCAGTAGGACCTGATCAGGCTAAAACCTCAGACTGTCTTTGAACAGGAAGTGGTTTAGACCAGAACTGATGTCCACAGAGCTCCTAAAGGTCCTGTTTCTGCAGGAAATTCAGACCTGGATCAGTTTTAGAGCTGGGTGTTGTTGGGGGTCTAGAGTCAGTCAGAGAGGGAGAGAGGACTGGTTTTGATGACGGATCACAAGGACTGGATAAGGACAGGCATCAGATTCACACTAAAGGGCTGAATTTAGTGGAAATGTTCCTTTAAAAACACAAATTCACTAAAGTTCCAAAGAAATGACTTTAAATTTCTGTCCTATAAAAATAAACCCAAATTTCCCCCAATATTTCAGGACATTTATGAGCACATATGAGCCTAGACCTGGAAAAATATCAGGAAAATTCCCCCCAAAATGCTGAAAAATTTCAAAATAAATGAGAGAAAAATCCTTCCAGTTAAACTCAAAAGAAACAAACATAGCCTCAACATTTCCATGAAAATTCCAGAAAATTTCCAAGTGAAATTCATGAACATTCTTGCCCCTCCCATTCCCTCTCAGATTCTATTATTGTCCCAAACTGATCTCACTTGTCTCCTTTTCTCAATTGTGGCTGTAGCGGTGTTCAAGACTCTGCTAAAAACTACTTCCTGTGTCATGGCGAAGGAAACATTTCCATGCAGTTTTATTTAAGAGACTAAAAGCTGTTTAAAGTCTAACACAGACGGCGACCTCAGCTTTGCGACCTGGAGCAGCTTTATCTCTGTTAGTGAGTAAAGAGGCGGAGCTTCTTTCATGCTGATGTTTGTGTGGACAGAGTAATAAAGTTCTGCCGTCTCCATGGAGAACGTTTGATTTCTCTGCGTGACTCACGGATGTTTTCTCTGTCAGGACACTAAAAGCTGTTTATGAGGGTCACACGACTCATTAAGCCCGCCCCTCGCCAGCGCCCTTCGTTGTTCAGGTGCTTTTATGTCCACTCACCTCTGACCCCGCCCACTCTAACAGTCATTCAGATAAGGACTTCCTGCTGAGACGCTCCGCCACACAGGAGGAGGCGGAGCTGAGGAGCCATGAAGCATGGCGCCTGAGTCTCGGCATCAATGACGGAGGGGGAGGAGCCAACTGTTCTGATGTGAAAGGAACATCAAAGAACAGAACACTAGGGATGTATCATTCTTTTTCCACAGCACCTGCAGCTGGTCACATAAAGGAAAAAAGAATGTTACATCAGCACTGCTCTGTTCTTTGATAAAATTGATCCGTCAAATTCCCAAATTTTACATTAACACAAAAGCCTGAAATTTTCCAAACAAATTCCGTCAAACATTCGAACAAATTTCCCAAATGTCTGTGGAAATGCTAAAAACAATTCAAAGCAGATTTCAACTGTGAAAAACTGTTTTTATTTCTTGTCTTTTATTTCTTTATTATTTTCTAGAATGAAATCAATCCCTGCACCTGCTGTAGGTCAAACTTAGAGGACAAAAGAATGTTACATCCCCACTGCTCCCTTCTTTGATCAGTCAAATTTCCAGAAACGACCCAGCGCTGCTGTTGGCAGAACAAAGCGGAATAATTCTGTGAGAAATTCCCGTTCCAGAGGGAATGTTTGATTACAGAAAAGTAGAACACACCCCCCTCTCTTCCTGTGTGGCTGTAGTGGGCGTGTCCCAGCGTTCTGCAGGAATATTGTCAGCTGTCATCAAAAGCATTGAAGTCTTAGCGGGCTGTGTCGGACGCCACGCGCCGTGGCGACTTAAGGATCTTAACACGCACAGAGAGAACAGCTGAAGGTGTGTGTGTGTTGTTATGGAGGCTCACTGTGTCCTGCATGGTCACATGACCATGCCACAGCTCGGCGTTCCCGCCGTCATACCGGGGAATTCTGGTGGGTTTTGGAAAAGGAAATTCAGAACTTCAGAGGAAATTTTGTGCGTGTTTGCTTTGGCCTTGTGGTCCATCATCAAAATTAAAAATGACTCTAGGACTCCTGACTGACCGAAGACCCCCAACAACCCACCAGCCGGCTCACACACATCCAAAATATCTGCTTTAAAACTGATCCAGGACTGCATGATCCGCAAAACAACACTGGACCTTCACGGTTTTTGGTCTAAACTACTTCCTGTACAGAGACAGGGCGGAGCTATTAAAGTGACCCAGAGAAACATTCCAAACTAAAGCTCAGGTCTCTGGAGGTTAACGTGTTTGAGTCTGCAGCTATGAGGGTTGGATGGCAGCTGTGCAGCAGTAGAGTCCCAAAACCCTGAAACAGGTGAAGATGCTCAAACAACAAACAGGATACTGAAAAACAGGATCAAAACCAGGATACTAGAGTCAGTGTGACCGTGGCCGAGACAAGACACCACCAGGTAGCTTTAAAGGTCACATATTTTACCCTTTTAAGACAAGCTTATATCGGTCTCAGAGGTCCCCAAAACATGCCTGTGAAGTTTATTGCTGAAAAAACCCTCTGGTATTGGATTTCTGCTTGTCTAAAAACCCCTCTGTTTCAGCCCTTCTCAGAATGAGCCGTTTCTGTGTCAGTGGCTTTAAATGTTAATGAGCTGTCTGACTCCGCCCCTGACTACACCCCTCTCAGGAAATGGATGTGGCACTCCTGATGTTACAGACACTTTTATCCGAAGTTTAGGACCTAACTGGGATTCAAACCATCAGTCTCCCAGATCATAGTCAGCAGAGTAACCCACTGAGCTATCCAGCATCTCAGCTGGTAGCTGAGAGGATCAGTAGAGGAGGGCAGAACTTTCCCCTAAGTGGGGGAGGGCCAACTAAACCTGGGGGCGGATGCTGTCTCCCCTCGTGGGGTCACTCCGGATATAATCTGAGAACAGCTTGTTTCAGCACCCATTTTCTAAAAGGTGGAGAAAGGGAGGGAGAGAGGGAATGGATTTTTCTGGTACTTGAGGGGATAGTGGACAGGGACACATGTTTGTGTTTGAAAAGCCTAAAAAAGTGACTTTTGCATAATATGTCCCCTTTAATCCAGCGTGACAAGAGAGATCATCAGGACCAGATGATGAGAAAGGAACCCAAAATCCCCCTGAGATGTCACAAACGTAAGACATAGTACAGCACAGAGTCTCAACATTAGACACAGTACAGCACAGAGTCTCAACATTAGACACAGTACAGCACAGAGTCTCAACATTAGACACAGTACAGCACAGAGTCTCAACATTAGACACAGTACAGCACAGAGTCTCAACATTAGACACAGTACAGCACACATTTAGCTTCAACATTCAGCTCTTCTCTCAGCTCTCAGAGATCAGACAGCCAGCAGGCTGGGAACAGATATTCTCTAAATGTGCTCAAAGCGTGCTGGATTAGACTCACACACCCCACTTTAAACCAGGAACCGTGTCTCTGGATTTACTGGTGAGAGCTGCCGAGAGTGTTGGAGCTACGTTTCTGCCGAGCCTCACGCTGAGAGATTAGGAGGAGACTAATGAAGTCAACACAGCTGTCTGGGACGGTCCCACACAGATCTGCCCACTGACCACTGGACCGATCCAACATTACATTTATGGATACAACATTACATTTACCAAGACAACATTACATTTCCCAACATAGGCCATGATAGGCCAGGTAGGATTGTACGTCTGTGTTCTAACGACAGAGATGAAGTAATCTGGTTTTGTAATGACCCTCCTGTTCGGGTTTGGAGGGTTCCAGTTCTGCAGAGTTAGGGCTGTGGCTGAGATGGTTCAAAGCCAGAGTGTTGTTGCTGTTTGTCAGGAGTTCTCATCTCTTTTTTCTGTTTCCAGGTTTGTGTCTCTGTAGTTTTATCATATTGTTATGAAGCTGAGGTTGTAGGTGCTGCTGGCATAGAAAGAGGCCAGGCCCTGTGTTTGATAATCAGCACTGTTAGTGGATGTTTGCTGCTGCAGGGCCGGTATCAGGTCTTCATTTTCATGCTAACAGCCAGGAGGCTAGCTCTGTATGTTCAGTTAAGTCGGGCCGTTTCCTCACCGCCATCATAAAGACGAGGAAAAGACCCCCCTGCAGATGCAGCAGGATGAAAATGGTTCCTAATGTGACAGCATCAACACGATGACGCCCTAATAACAAATTCTGCCACGGCTCTGCAGCCTGGAGCCGACTCAGTCCGTCCCTCGCTGCCAGAATCAGCAGACAGCCAGTCTGAGCACGCACACATGGAGAGGATCCTGACAGAAACGCAGGCAGCATCAGCCGTGCCATGTGGTGTTGGAATCCAGTGCAGTGGGGGGTAGAGTGTGGTGGTGCTCTCCTGGAGACATGCACTAATCTGTTAAGCCCCCCTGCGCTGCCTCTTGGTGCCTCTGTGAGTGCTGCCACATGCCCCACATAGCTGCCATGGCATCCACACGCTCCGTCTCTGACTCCTGCTGCTGCTCTTTGGCGTCTTTGTCTCAGCGCCCGCAACCGACCGTGTTACATTCAAACCAGCAGCCTGACAATACGCATTCATCAGGATAATCAGAGACATTTAGGCTTTGTGTAGCCATGATCTATCTGATAAACTCTAGTTGGTTTCTCTGTAGCAGGTCTGAGTGTCAGTGAGATCAACCAAGAGTCAGTGATGTGGTCCTCAGAGTCAGTGACGTGGTCCTCAGAGTCAGTGATGTGGTCCTCAGAGTCTGTGATGTGGTCCTCAGAGTCAGTGACGTGGTCCTCAGAGTCTGTGATGTGGTCCTCAGAGTCTGTGATGTGGTCCTCAGAGTCAGTGATGTGGCCCTCAGAGTCAGTGATGTGGTCCTCAGAGTCTGTGATGTGGTCCTCAGAGTCAGTGATGTGGTCCTCAGAGTCAGTGATGTGGTCCTCAGAGTCAGTGACGTGGTCCTCAGAGTCAGTGACGTGGTCCTCAGAGTCAGTGACGTGGTCCTCAGAGTCAGTGACGTGGTCCTCAGAGTCTGTGATGTGGTCTTCAGAGTCAGTGATGTGGTCTTCATAGTTAGTGATGTGGTCCTCAGAGTCAGTGATGTGGTCCTCAGAGTCTGTGATGTGGTCCTCAGAGTCTGTGATGTGGTCCTCAGAGTCTGTGATGTGGTCCTCAGAGTCAGTGATGTGGTCCTCAGAGTCAGTGATGTGGCCCTCAGAGTCAGTGATGTGGTCCTCAGAGTCTGTGATGTGGTCCTCAGAGTCTGTGATGTGGTCCTCAGAGTCTGTGATGTGGTCCTCAGAGTCAGTGATGTGGTCCTCAGAGTCAGTGATGTGGCCCTCAGAGTCTGTGATGTGGTCCTCAGAGTCAGTGATGTGGTCCTCAGAGTCTGTGATGTGGTCCTCAGAGTCTGTGATGTGGTCCTCAGAGTCAGTGATGTGGCCCTCAGAGTCAGTGATGTGGTCTTCAGAGTCAGTGATGTGGTCCTCAGAGTCTGTGATGTGGTCCTCAGAGTCTGTGATGTGGTCCTCAGAGTCAGTGATGTGGTCCTCAGAGTCAGTGATGTGGTCCTCAGAGTCTGTGATGTGGTCCTCAGAGTCAGTGATGTGGTCCTCAGAGTCAGTGATGTGGTCCTCAAAGTCTGTGATGTGGTCCTCAGAGTCAGTGATGTGGTCTTCAGAGTCAGTGATGTGGTCCTCAGAGTCTGTGATGTGGTCCTCAGAGTCAGTGATGTGGTCCTCAGAGTCAGTGATGTGGTCCTCAGAGTCTGTGATGTGGTCCTCAGAGTCAGTGATGTGTGCCTCAGAGTCTGTGATGTGGTCCTCAGAGTCTGTGATGTGGTCCTCAGAGTCAGTGATGTGGTCCTCAGAGTCAGTGATGTGGTCCTCAGAGTCTGTGATGTGGTCCTCAGAGTCTGTGATGTGGTCCTCAGAGTCTGTGATGTGGTCCTCAGAGTCAGTGATGTGGTCCTCAGAGTCTGTGATGTGGTCCTCAGAGTCTGTGATGTGGTCCTCAGAGTCTATGATGTGTATTTGAGGGTTCTAATGTTAGTCACCAGTTGAATTTGTCTGTTTTTTTTTGTTCACCTACATTTTTAGATCCAGCTCGTTTTCTGGATCCTGTCATGATTCCGTTCTGTGAAATCTGAAAGTATGAAAGTGAAAGTTTCACATGAGGAATCGTCTGTTTAGTGACCAGTCTCTGTAGAGTCCACCATGATCTATGTACATAGATCTATGTCTTTGGAGCCTGTTAGCAGAGTTTAGATGTCCACCTCCCTCCTGCTCTAATTATCCCTCTCTATTTTTACCCATGCTCCTCTCTGAGCCCCACATCTGCTCCTGACGCCGTGTTTCTCTCTCTGATGCAGCTGCACGTATAGAAAGGCTATTTTTCGGCCTGTGTGGTCGGCGTGGTCGTTTTGAAGCGAGCTGTTCTTTACCAGCAGAGATTTCCTCCAGCGTGTTTGGTTGGCGAGTAAAGCCCACGCCTGTTTGTTCATGTTGGAGGAGGGCGGGGGCGCTGGGGGGAGCAAAGGTCGTCTGCTGAACAATGACTCCTCCTGACGTCATCTCACAGAGAACATCCAGCCTGCGTGTGGAGGAATCCTCCTTCGCCGTGGGCTCATAAATTAGTGCGTGGAGGCGTTTATTGTCAGCAGGTCGGAGCGGCGGCAGCTTTTATGAGGCCACTGATTTATTCTGAGAGCAGGACTCTCACAGATCTCTATGTGGGTCAGTAAATCTGAGAGTAGACCTGGACTCAGGACAGAGTCTCTGTGAGGAGACCCAGCAGAGCAGGCCGCTGGTTTCTGAGTTTGAGGATGAACTGGGACTCTAATTAGAGACTACTGAACCCCTCAGAGCCCTTTATTCAGACCTAAACCTCTGAGTCTAAGTAGTTAGTAGTCCTGTTCACCAGTCAGGGTCCACATCCTCATGTTAACAGTTAGTCCTGTTCACCAGTCAGGGTCCACATCCTCATGTTAACAGTTAGTCCTGTTCACCAGCCAGGGTCCACATCCTCATGTTAACAGTTAGGGTCCGCATCCTCATGTTAACAGTTAGTCCTGTTCACCAGTCAGGGACTGTTGACTTCACCAGCAGCAGCCCAGAGATGTTGTTGTGACACTGAAGGATTGTGGGAAATGTAGTTCTGATCAGGGTTTGCTCATACGGAGGCGGACCGGTGGAGTTTCTGTCCCGTCCTCCGTCTATAAGAAGCCGGCGTCGCCGCCATGATGTCACCCAGCAGTCCTGGTGGTTGTTCAGTCCTCCAGTTTGTCATTTAGTCTGCGGCCATCCTGGTTTCTGTAGATCCCGATGTGACCATATAAGGAGTGGTAGTGAGTTTAATTAGCATTTACAGTAAATCAGGCAGAGCGGGACATTCTTGGGGAGTCTGAGCCTCAGACCAGATATTCTCACTGACACATGAACAGATGACACCTCTGGGTCCGGGTTCTTCTGCTCCACTGACCCGCTAAGACGCTAGACCGTCTGCACATGAGCAGTAGCGCCTCTGTGGTTAAACTTCAGTGTTCTTCAGGACGTCGTTCTCTCTGCGCTCATGTGTGTTTTCAGGAGTTAAACGGCACCTACAGCCGTGAAAGAGTATTCCCCTCTGATTCCTGATGCTTCTGCATATTTATCACTCTGAGATGTTCTGGATCATCAAACCAACTTTAATATCTCACTAAGACAGCCTGAGTAAATACAAAATACAGTTTCTAACTGAGGTCTGAGGTTTAGCACCTTTTATTTAGTACAGGTTTTAATTTTATTTAGTACAGGTTTTAATTTTATTTAGTACAGGTTTTAATTTTATTTAGTACAGGTTTTAATTTTATTTAGAACAGGTTTTTATTTGTAGTTCATTTTTTAGTCAGGTTTTTATTTTTAGTTCATTTTATTTATTACAGGTTTTTATTTTTAGTTCATTTTATTTAGTACAGGTTTTTATTTTAGTACATTTTTTAGTCAGGTTTTTATTTTTAGTTCATTTTATTTAGTACAGGTTTTTATTTTTAGTTCATTTTATTTAGTACAGGTTTTTATTTTTAGTTCATTTTATTTAGTACAGGTGTTTATTTTTAGTGCAGGTTTTTATTTTAGTTTATTTTATTTAGTACAGGTTTTTATTTTAGTTTATTTTATTTAGTACAGGTTTTTATTTTTAGTTCATTTTATTAAGTACAGGTTTTTATTTTTAGTACATTTTATTTAGTACAGGTTTTTATTTTTAGTACAGGTTTTTATTTTAGTTTATTTTATTTAGTACAGGTTTTTATTTTTAGTTCATTTTATTTAGTACAGGTTTTTATTTTTAGTTCATTTTATTTAGTACAGGTTTTTATTTTTAGTACAGGTTTTTATTTTTAGTGCAGGTTTTTATTTTAGTTCATTTTATTTAGTACAGGTTTTTATTTTTAGTTCATTTTATTTAGTACAGGTTTTTATTTTTAGTTCATTTTATTTAGTACAGGTTTTTATTTTTAGTTCATTTTATTTAGTACAGGTTTTTATTTTTAGTACAGGTTTTTATTTTTAGTGCAGGTTTTTATTTTAGTTCATTTTATTTAGTACAGGTTTTTATTTTTAGTTCATTTTATTTAGTACAGGTTTTTATTTTTAGTACATTTTATTTAGTACAGGTTTTTATTTTTAGTACATTTTATTTAGTACAGGTTTTTATTTTTAGTACATTTTATTTAGTACAGGTTTTTATTTTTAGTACATTTTTTTAGTACAGGTTTTTATTTTTAGTACATGTTTTTATTTTTAGTACATTTTTTTAGTACATTTTTTTAGTACAGGTTTTTATTTTTAGTACATTTTTTTAGTACAGGTTTTTATTTTTAGTACATTTTTTTAGTACAGGTTTTTATTTTTAGTACATTTTTTTAGTACAGGTTTTTATTTTTAGTACATGTTTTTATTTTTAGTACATTTTTTTAGTACATTTTTTTAGTACAGGTTTTTATTTTTAGTACATTTTTTTAGTACAGGTTTTTATTTTTAGTACATTTTTTTAGTAGTGGCGCGGTTCGAAACAACTGGGCCTAATGTGAAAGCACCCTAAATCAAAGTCCCATGGTTCTGGAATACTCTGGCCATCTGTGGAGGGAACCTACGAATTAGTCTTTTTCTTGGTTTATGAAAATGAAACAGTTTTACATTTCTGTGTAATCAAACACTGATAATAAATGTGTTTACTCATGAATATTGTGTTTGGTTGTTTCTGCTGAATGCTGCTGGGTGAAAAATGACGCACTGGTCCTTTAAAAGCAGCAGTTTTAGTGATAAAAACATGTTTAGGTGTGTGTGCTCTGCTTTTATCAGTGGAACATTAAAATGACCAGACGACTGAGGTCAGATTCAGGTTAACCCACAGAGTCAGATATGATCATAAAGATAGGGACGCTCTAACTGGTTTTACTGGTGAACAGCTGGGACGTCCCAGTCCTGGACTGGGAGGAGGAAGGATGTGTGAGCAGCTCCGCTCTCATCTCCTGGACGGATTAAAGGCTCGGGGGTTTTTACCATGACTCGTATCAAACAGATCACTTAGCGTTAGTGTGTCTATTCTCGGGGGGGGGGGGTCAATAACATGGGTAATCAGTCAGACACGAGCCGGGGGGCAAGAGAGAGAGAGAGGAGGGCACATCTGGCACTCAGCTCAATGTGCTCAATAGTCCTGAAAGCTTAGTGAACAGTGTTTACAGGACAGAGCTGCCATCGTTTAATCAGGTAAACATCCTTCACAGTCAGGCACCTTACCCCAGGCCCTAGACCCTAGACACTAGACACTAGACACTAGACCCTAAAACCCTAGACACTAGACACTAGACCCTAGACCCTAGACACTAGACACTAGACCCTAGACCCTAGACCCTAACACCCTAGACACTAGACACTAGACCCTAGACCCTAGACCCTAGACACTAGACACTAGACACTAGACCCTAGACACTAGACCCTAGACCCTAGACACTAGACACTAGACACTAGACCCTAGACACTAGACACTAGACCCTAGACCCTAGACACTAGACCCTAGACCCTAGACACTAGACACTAGACCCTAGACACTAGACACTAGACCCTAGACTCTAGACCGTAGACACTAGACACTAGACCTTAGACACTAGACACCTTACCCTAGACCCTAGACCCTAGACACTAGACCCTAGACCCTAGACACTAGACCCTAGACCCTAGACACTAGACCCTAGACTCTAGACCCCAGACACTAGACCCTAGACCCTAGACCCTAGACACTAGACCTTAGACCCTAGACACTAGACCCTAGACCCTAGACCCTAGACACTAGACCCTAGACCCTAGACACTAGACCCTAGACCTTAGACACTAGACACTAGACACTAGACACTAGACACTAGACCCTAGACCCTAGACACTAGACCCTAGACCCTAGACCCTAGACACTAGACCTTAGACCCTAGACACTAGACACTAGACCCTAGACCCTAGACACTACACCCTAGACACTAGACCCTAGACACTAGACACTAGACCCTAGACCCTAGACCCTAGACACTACACCCTAGACCCTAGACCCTAGACACTAGACCCTAGACCCTAGACCCTAGACACTAGACACTAGACCCTAGACCCTAGACACTAGACACTAGACCCTAGACCTTAGACCTAAGACCCTAGACCTTAGAAACTAGACCCTTGACACTAGACACTAGACCCTAGACCCTAGACACTAGACCCTAGACATTAGACCCTAGACAACTTACCCTAGACCCTAGACCTTAGACCCTAGACACTAGACACTACCACTAGACCCTAGACCCTAGACATTAGACCCTAGACAACTTACCCTAGACCCTAGACCTTAGACCCTAGACCCTAGACACTAGACCCTAGACCTTAGACCCTAGACCCTAGACCCTGGACCTTAGACCCTAGACCCTAGACACTAGACCCTAGAACTTAGACCCTAGACTCTAGACCTTAGACATTAGATCCTAGACACTAGACACCTTACCCTAGACCCTAGACCTTAGACCCTAGACCCTAGACACTAGACCCTAGACCTTAGACACTAGACACTAGACCCTAGACCCTAGACACTAGACACTAGACCCTAGACCCTAGACCCTAACACCCTAGACACTAGACACTAGACCCTAGACCCTAGACCCTAGACACTAGACACTAGACACTAGACCCTAGACACTAGACCCTAGACCCTAGACACTAGACACTAGACACTAGACCCTAGACACTAGACACTAGACCCTAGACCCTAGACACTAGACCCTAGACCCTAGACACTAGACACTAGACACTAGACCCTAGACACTAGACACTAGACCCTAGACTCTAGACCGTAGACACTAGACACTAGACCTTAGACACTAGACACCTTACCCTAGACCCTAGACCCTAGACACTAGACCCTAGACCCTAGACACTAGACCCTAGACCCTAGACACTAGACCCTAGACTCTAGACCCCAGACACTAGACCCTAGACCCTAGACACTAGACACTAGACCCTAGACCCTAGACACTAGACCCTAGACCCTAGACACTAGACCCTAGACCCTAGACACTAGACCCTAGACCTTAGACACTAGACACTAGACACTAGACACTAGACCCTAGACCCTAGACACTAGACCCTAGACCCTAGACCCTAGACACTAGACCTTAGACCCTAGACACTAGACACTAGACCCTAGACCCTAGACACTACACCCTAGACACTAGACCCTAGACACTAGACACTAGACCCTAGACCCTAGACCCTAGACACTACACCCTAGACCCTAGACCCTAGACACTAGACCCTAGACCCTAGACCCTAGACACTAGACACTAGACCCTAGACCCTAGACACTAGACACTAGACCCTAGACCTTAGACCTAAGACCCTAGACCTTAGAAACTAGACCCTTGACACTAGACACTAGACCCTAGACCCTAGACACTAGACCCTAGACATTAGACCCTAGACAACTTACCCTAGACCCTAGACCTTAGACCCTAGACACTAGACACTACCACTAGACCCTAGACCCTAGACATTAGACCCTAGACAACTTACCCTAGACCCTAGACCTTAGACCCTAGACCCTAGACACTAGACCCTAGACCTTAGACCCTAGACCCTAGACCCTGGACCTTAGACCCTAGACCCTAGACACTAGACCCTAGAACTTAGACCCTAGACTCTAGACCTTAGACATTAGATCCTAGACACTAGACACCTTACCCTAGACCCTAGACCTTAGACCCTAGACCCTAGACACTAGACCCTAGACCTTAGACACTAGACCCTAGACCATAGACACTAGACCCTAGACCCTAGACCTTAGACCCTAGACCCTAGACACTAGACACTAGACCTTAGACACTAGACCCTAGACACTAGACACTAAACCCTAGACATTAGACCCTAGACAGCTTACCCTAGACCCTAGACACTAGACACCTTACCCTAGACCTTAGAACTTAGACCCTAGACACTAGACACTACCACTAGACCCTAGACACTAGACACTAGACCCTAGACACTAGACACCTTACCTTAGACCCTAGACCTTAGACCCTAGACACTAGACACAACCACTAGACCCTAGATCCTAGACGCTAGACCCTAGACCCTAGACATTAGACCCTAGACAACTTACCCTAGACCCTAGACACTAGACCTTAGACACTAGACCCTAGACACTAGACACTAGACCCTAGACCCTAGACCTTAAACCCTAGACCTTAGACCCTAGACACTAGACCTTAGACCCTAGACCCTAGACCTTATACACTAGACACCTTACCCTAGACCTTAGACACTAGACCTTAGACCCTAGACCCTAGACCCTAGACACTAGACCCTAGACCCTAGACATTAGACCCTAGACACTAGACCCTAGACCTTAGACCCTAGACCCTAGACCCTAGACACTAGACCCTAGACCCTAGACCTTAGACCCTAGACCGTAGACACTAGACACTAGACCTTAGACACTAGACCCTAGACACTAGACACTAGACCCTAGACCCTAGACCCTAGACACTAGACCCTAGACATTAGACCCTAGACAACTTACCCTAGACCCTAGACACTAGACACTAGACCCTAGACACTAGACACCTTACCCTAGACCCTAGACCTTAGACCTTAGACCCTAGACACTAGACACTACCACTAGACCCTAGACCCTAGACCCTAGACATTAGACCCTAGACCTTAGACCCTAGACACTAGACACTACCACTAGACCCTAGATCCTAGACACTAGACCCTAGACACTAGACCCTAGACATTAGACCCTAGACAACTTACCCTAGACCCTAGACCCTAGACCTTAGACACTAGACCCTAGACACTAGACACCTTACCCTAGACCCTAGACCTTAAACCCTAGACCTTAGACCCTAGACACTAGACCTTAGACCCTAGACCCTAGACACTAGACCCTAGACCCTAGACATTAGACCCTAGACACTAGACCCTAGACCTTAGACCCTAGACCCTAGACACTAGACACTAGACCCTAGACCCTAGACCTTAGACCCTAGACCGTAGACACTAGACACTAGACCTTAGACACTAGACCCTAGACACTAGACACTAGACCCTAGACCCTAGACACTAGACCCTAGACATTAGACCCTAGACAACTTACCCTAGACCCTAGACACTAGACACTAGACCCTAGACACTAGACACCTTACCCTAGACCCTAGACCTTAGACCTTAGACCCTAGACACTAGACACTACCACTAGACCCTAGACCCTAGACCCTAGACATTAGACCCTAGACCTTAGACCCTAGACACTAGACACTACCACTAGACCCTAGATCCTAGACACTAGACCCTAGACACTAGACCCTAGACCCTAGACATTAGACCCTAGACAACTTACCCTAAACCCTAGACCCTAGACCTTAGACACTAGACCCTAGACACTAGACACCTTACCCTAGACCCTAGACCTTAAACCCTAGACCTTAGACCCTAGACACTAGACCTTAGACCCTAGACCCTAGACCCTAGACCCTAGACCCTAGACACTAGACTCTAGACACTAGACACCTTACCCTAGACCTTAGACACTAGACCCTAGACACTAGACACTAGACCCTAGATCTTAGACACTAGACCTTAGACCCTAGACACTAGACCCTAGACACTAGACCCTAGACCTTAGACCCTAGACCCTAGACCTTAGAAACTAGACCCTTGACACTAGACACTAGACCCTAGACCCTAGACCTTAGACACTAGACCCTAGACACTAGACCTTAGACACTCGACCCTAGATCCTAGACCAGCAGGAACACCAGCAGAGCTACTTGGTTTCATGTCTAGCTCCGATGTAGCTTCCTGCTACATCCATTTATGAGTAATGGAGCTTAATGTGGCTAGCTGTTAGCTTCCTGCTACATCCATTTATGAGTAATGGAGCTTAATGTGGCTAGCTGTTAGCTTCCTGCTACATCCATTTTTGAGTAGTGGAGCTTTGTGTGGCTTGCTGTTAGTTTCCTGCTACATCCTTTTTGTGTAAACAAGCTAAATGTGGCTAGCTGTTAGCTATAAACCAGTAGAGAGCCACAGCTATACAGGAAGTTGTGTTGTTGCCAAAAAACAGGAAGTTTCTCCTCCATTTCTGACTTCATGCCTCATGTTTTCTATCCCCACCATGGCTGTGTTTGTTGTGCTTCCTCCTCCAGTCAGCTGTTCCCTGGTTGGCTATCATTCTGTTTTATGTCTAATCCTCAGAGAGCGTGCTCAGCTTTACGCCATGTAACAGGATTACTGATCATGTTAAATGTGTAAAACCAGAGCAGCTGTGATTGTGATCATGGAGTGTAGGATCAGTCTGACTCTGGTGAGATCATCTGATCACCAGGACTGTGAGGACTTTGGTCTGAAGGAGGGCCCAGGTCCAGAACCACTCTGACTATCTGCTGGTGAGCCTGGTTCCATATTTCTGGGTAACAGACTGCAGAAACCTGATGGCGTGAATGACTCTGAGGGTGTGATGGAGTCTTGGTTTTATTTGGGTATAAAACAAGCTTGATCGCCCGTCTCTGGCGAGAGAGCGGCGTGTGAGAGGCTGAGCAGATGAGTACAGACAGGCTGTCAGATGGAGGCTGTGATCGTTTGTTTCTGTCTGTCTCTGACGCTGAGCAAATATTATCAGAGAGCTGCTGAGAGGATTTAACAGGATCTGATAGAGCACGTCCACTCATCACTGTTAGAATTCATCATTGAGATCACATCTGCACAACACATCACACCCCGCTCCATCATCAGCGCTCAGTGTTATTCTGTATTTATTTATTTATTTATGTTTGTTTATTATGCTGTCATGTAGACTCTGGCTTCATTTTTACTGAATGTTTATCCAATTTAAAGAAGAACATGAGCTTTTTCACTAATAACTTCCTGGAAGTGTAATGAATCTGCTCCTGCAGCTGATTTCTGTATGAACTCAGAGTTTCATAAATTCTGGTTCAGGTTTTTGGGTCAGGCTCCGTTTATGCATTAAGGGTTATAATTCAGGGAACAGTGGTTTACAGAAGCGTTATTGATGATCAGGATGTTCTAGTTAATAAATGACAGATGTTTTCTCCCCATCACAGCTCTTTCAGTCATGTTCGTGGCGTGTTTGTGTATCACAGCTGTGCTGCTTCCAGACAGTCGGGTTGACTCTGCACTCACACCCCATAATACACAGTTTAAACAGACACACAATAGGACCGCCCCGTTCCCACGCCGCCGCCGCCAGGACCCCCGCTCTGTTTGTAGTGCTGCCCGTCACAAGAGTTTTCTTTTCAATGAAAATGAACGACCCGAGTCTTTGTTGAGCCGCTGCGAGGGGCCAGTAAACTCTTTAAAAGGTGACACCAGTTACCGTTTGACCCCTGCAGGCTGCCGTAGCCACATCAGCAGGCTTTAACACTTCAACTCTTCATGTTCTGTCAGGTTTTAGAGACTTTGACGTTGACATGATAAATCCAAAATCAAGGAACAAGCTCTTTCCAGATTACTGCTAAAACATGAAAAAGCTGCCGTTGTCCCGGAAGTTCAGATTCAAACAAACAAACAAACAAACAGAAAGATTAAATGAAAACAAGTCATTCTTTATTTTATCTTTTCTGTTCTGATCAAAGAGAAGATCAAAGAATGGAGCAGTGGTGATTGAACATTCTTTTTCCCTACATGTGTGACCAGCTGCAGATGTTTTTTATTTTCATGTTTGATCAAAGAACAGAACACTGGTGATGTAACATTCTGTCTTTCATTTATGTCTGTCTGGTGTAGGTGTTGTGAAAAAGAATGTTACCAGTCTTCTGTCTTTATCATGACCGTGAGTCTGGATGTTGTTTCACCATCTCATCATCTCTCTGGTACAGGTGGTGGTTCCCACTCGGGTCGGACAGGTGTACGTGTACGACACGGTGAAACCGGAGCAGGACGAGTACGATGTCCCGCCACGACATCCACCTCCGGCTCAGCAGGACATCTATGACGTACCGCCGACCCGCCAGCAGTATAACACACAGGTAGGAGACACGTGTGTTCATGTGTGACTGTCAGTAATGTTTCCAACAGGACCACTCTGGTTTAATATGGCGTTTAGCAGAGGTTAATGTTGTTTTCACGTGTTTTCATCCTAACATTCCTTTGGATTTTTACTTTGATTGAAAATTATTTGGAAAAACAGATTTAAAAGGAAAAAGCATTCAGTGGCATCCACAACCAGTGAGCATGCTCAATGCACAAAAAGACATCCATACTGTTTTAATGTACAATCAGATGTTATCAGACTTTAATTAAAAGATGACATCATCAAAAGCAGGAATAGAATGTTTATAAGCTTTAGAATGATGACATCAAAAGCAGGAATAGAATGTTTATAAGCTTTCGATGACATCATCAAAAACAGGAATAGAATGTTTATAAGCTTTAGCATGACATCATCAAAAACAGGAATAGAATGTTTATAAGCTTTAGGATGTCATCATCAAAAGCAGGAATAGAATGTTTATAAGCTTTATGGTGACATCATCAAAAGTAGGAATAGACTGTTTATAAGCTTTAGGATGACATCATCAAAAGCAGAAATAGATTGTTTATAAGCTTTAGGATGACATCATCAAAAGCAGGAATAGAATGTTTATAAGCTTTAGGATGACATCATCAAAGGCAGGAATAGACTGTTTATAAGCTTTAGGATGACATCATCAAAAGCAGGAATAATATGTTTATAAGCTTTAGGATGACATCATCAAAAGCAGGAATAATATGTTTATAAGCTTTATGGTGACATCATCAAAAGTAGGAATAGACTGTTTATAAGCTTTAGGATGACATCATCAAAAGCAGAAATAGATTGTTTATAAGCTTTAGGATGACATCATCAAAAGCAGGAATAGAATGTTTATAAGCTTTAGGATGACATCATCAAAGGCAGGAATAGACTGTTTATAAGCTTTAGGATGACATCATCAAAAGCAGGAATAATATGTTTATAAGCTTTAGGATGACATCATCAAAAGCAGGAATAGAATGTTTATAAGCTTTAGGATGACATCATCAAAAGCAGGAATAGATTGTTTATAAGCTTTAGGATGACATCATCAAAAGCAGGAATAGAATGTTTATAAGCTTTAGGATGACATCATCAAAAGCAGGAATAATATGTTTATAAGCTTTATGGTGACATCATCAAAAGAAGGAATAGAATGTTTGCAAGCATTATGATGACATCATCAAAAGCAGGAATAGACTGTTTATAAGCTTTAGGATGACATCATCAAAAGCAGGAATAGAATGTTTATAAGCTTTAGGATGACATCATCAAAAGCAGGAATAATATGTTTATAAGCTTTATGGTGACATCATCAAAAGCAGGAATAGATTGTTTATAAGCTTTAGGATGACATCATCAAAAGCAGGAATAGAATGTTTATAAGCTTTAGGATGACATCATCAAAAGCAGGAATAATATGTTTATAAGCTTTATGGTGACATCATCAAAAGCAGGAATAGATTGTTTATAAGCTTTAGGATGACATCATCAAAAGCAGGAATAGAATGTTTATAAGCTTTAGGCTGACATCATCAAAAGCAGGAATAATATGTTTATAAGCTTTAGGATGACATCATCAAAAGCAGGAATAATATGTTTATAAGCTTTATGGTGACATCATCAAAAGCAGGAATAGAATGTTTGCAAGCATTATGATGACATCATCAAAAGCAGGAATAGAATGTTTATAAGCTTTAGATGACATCATCAAACGCAGGATTAGAATGTTTATAAGCTTTAGGATGACATCATCAAAAGCAGGAATAGACTGTTTATAAGCTTTAGGATGACATCATCAAAAGCAGGAATAGAATGTTTATAAGCTTTAGATGACATCATCAAAAGCAGGATTAGAATGTTTATAAGCTTTAGGATGACATCATCAAAAGCAGGAATAATATGTTTATAAGCTTTAGGATGACATCATCAAAAGCAGGAATAGACTGTTTATAAGCTTTAGGATGACATCATCAAAAGCAGGAATAGACTGTTTATAAGCTTTAGGATGACATCATCAAAAGCAGGAATAGAATGTTTATAAGCTTTAGGATGACATCATCGAAAGCAGGAATAGACTGTTTATAAGCTTTAGGATGACATCATCAAAAGCAGGAATAGAATGTTTATAAGCTTTAGGATGACATCATCAAGAACAGGAATAGAATGTTTATAAGCTTTAGGATGACATCATCAAAAGCAGGAATAGAATGTTTATAAGCTTTAGGATGACATCATCAAAAGCAGGAACAGACTGTTTATAAGCTTTAGGATGACATCATCAAAAGCAGGAATAGAATGTTTATAAGCTTTAGGATGACATCATCAAGAACAGGAATAGAATGTTTATAAGCTTTAGGATGACATCATCAAAAGCAGGAATAGAATGTTTATAAGCTTTAGGATGACATCATCAAAAGCAGGAATAGACTGTTTATAAGCATTAGCATGACATCATCAAGAACAGGAATAGAATGTTTATAAGCTTTAGGATGACATCATCAAAAGCAGGAATAGAATGTTTATAAGCTTTAGGATGACATCATCAAGAACAGGAATAGAATGTTTATAAGCTTTAGGATGACATCATCAAAAGCAGGAATAGAATGTTTGAAAGCATTATGGTGATGTCATCAAAAGCAGGAATAGAATGTTTATAAGCTTTAGATGAAATCATCAAAAGCAGGAATAGAATGTTTATAAGCTTTAGGATGACATCATCAAAAGCAGGAATTGAATGTTTATAAGCTTCAGCGTGACATCATCAAAAGCAGGAATAGAATGTTTATAAGCTTTAGGATGACATCATCAAAAGTAGGAATAGAATGTTTAAAAGTTTTAGGATGACATCATCAAAAGCAGGAATAATATGTTTATAAGCTTTAGCGTGACATCATCAAAAGCAGGAATAGACTGTTTGAAAGCTTTAGGATGACATCATCAAAAGTAGGAATAGAATGTTTATCAGCTTTAGGATGATATCATCAAAAGCAGGAATAGAATGTTTATAAGCTTTAGGATGACATCATCAAAAGTAGGAATAGAATGTTTATCAGCTTTAGGATGACATCATCAAAAGTAGGAATAGAATGTTTATCAGCTTTAGGATGATATCATCAAAAGCAGGAATAGAATGTTTATAAGCTTTAGGATGACATCATCAAAAGTAGGAATAGAATGTTTATCAGCTTTAGGATGACATCATCAAAAGTAGGAATAGAATGTTTATCAGCTTTAGGATGACATCATCAAAAGTAGGAATAGAATGTTTATCAGCTTTAGGATGATATCATCAAAAGCAGGAATAGAATGTTTATAAGCTTTAGGATGACATCATCAAAAGTAGGAATAGAATGTTTATCAGCTTTAGGATGACATCATCAAAAGTAGGAATAGAATGTTTTATAGGCATTATGATGACATCATTAAAAGCAGGAATAGAATGTTAATAGGCTTTAAAAGATGATATCAATGGCAGAGGGGAGGAATGTTGGTGAAAGTTGGAATGTTGGGGCCTTTATCACTCCAGAGACGGTTCTTTTCTGTTGTTTTAAAGACTAAAAGTCAAAGTTTTACCAACTAAAGAGAGGTTAGCAGACGGACCTGCTCTGATTACCGAGCTCAGATGAAAGTCCAGACCTCTAAAGAGAGACAGAATCCCGTCACTCTGAGGGAGTCCGGTCATAAATACAGCCATGGTCTCAGTCCACTAACAGAATACAGCAGATCTGACGGGGTGTTCTTTAATGTGTTTGTCTTTACAGCCAATCAGGATGAAGACATCCCAGAGCTCTCTGTGACAGTCTGAGCTGTCAGGCTGTTTTCATTGAAGGTCATTAAGGATGTCACTGTGAGGTTTAAAAAGGGTCAGAGAGCTGTGGCTGAAATTCTGAGTGACTCTCTCAGCTGTCTTCCTTTTCTTCAGCTTTAATATTTGATGTGATGTAACATTCTCCCTCTCTAAATTTTACATCAGTCTTTAGTGAAGGTCAAACATGAGGAGGAGAGGGAGGAGAGGTGAGGAAGGAGGTTCAGGATGAGGAGGAGGAATGGAGCTAATGAGGAAGAGGAGCTGACCCCTAATGTCCATCTTTTCTGCAGCACCCGTCTCTGGAGGGCGGACAGATCAGACGTGTCTCAGTCTGACGGACGTCTAACGCCGCTCTTAACCAATCACGTTAGCTCTGCCCGCTGTTGCTGTGCTGAGACATTGGCTTTGATCTCACTGAGAGAGTCCCAACATTCTGTCACATACACACACATCATCTCAATCCAAGCCCTAAAACTCCTCCTCAGCCCATCTGTTTTACTTTCTCTGACAGATGTTTAATCATTTCTGTTAAAGTTTGATGATGATTTTAACTCTCAGAGTTCTACCGAGTGTGTGTGTGATAGAATGTTGGGACTCTCTCAGTGAGATCAAAGGAGGACAGCATAGCAACAATGGGCAGGGCTGACCTGACTGGTCCATCCTCTGCCTGTTTCCTATTGGTCGGTTCATCATAAAATCTGAGATCAGGAATAACTTTAGAGTGCTCGGAGAAAGTTTAAAGACCCTGTAAAGTGAAATCCAAAGTTTTTGTCTTAACACTCTAGAAATGTTGGAATCTGGTTGCTGTAAACATGTGAAAACTCTGAGATCTACATGTAACTGCATTCTGGATTTAGGCCATTTCATCTCTTTCCTGGCTTGGTTTCATGTGGGCGGGGCCAATATGTGGGCTCACGATGTCATGAGCCCACAGTAGAGAATGACCCCGCCCCTCTAATGCTACAATACTGTGGAAGGAAGCAGTCACCTGGAGCAGGGACTTCTGGTTCATTTTGTGCAAATGAATCCAGTCCTGTACTCTTGTACCGTTCTATAATGTTCATGTTTCATTGCAAAGTTATAGTTCTGCATGTTTGTTTACTGGTTCATGTTTTTAGGGGAAAATATTTTTCCAAGTATGACACCATGAGTGAGGGGGTTAATGCTGCAGACTACCGGTGTCCTGAGTGGGCGTGGTTTCAGCTCATTCAACAGACACGCCCACACCATCCTGGAGCAGATTTTACTGCCTCGTTTTTCATGATTTGAAGCTTCATTTTATAAACTTGGAGATGCTTTATGTGACTGAAATTTGACCTGGGGGTTCATAACACAGTGATCTATCATACCACAAACCTAAATACAGATTTATTTTTACTTTGCAGGGTCTTTAACCCAAAAAGAGAAAATGAGGAACTCAGAGGAGAATGTTGTGATCCCTAAAGACCCAGCAGACATTTAGAGCTCTAACAGAGGGGATCTCAGAACAGGGAGGCGGTTTAGAGCACAGAGGAGGTTTGATGGAAAGACTGAAGAAACATCTGAGACCAGAATCACTCTCATCTCAGAATGTTAAGACAAGCTCTGAGATTTGCAGCAATAATGACTCCATATGTGAGGCTGATAGAAGGAGGAAGAGGAGGAGCTGACAGATCTCTGTTCCCGCATGGCCCTGATGTTCTTCCTCTTCCCCTCTGTTTAGGTGTACGACACTCCTCCTATGGTGGTGAAGGGGCCCTCTAGTGGTCAGGATATATACGACACCCCGGCGAGCACAGACAAGAACCCGCAGCAGACGGTAAGATCAGCTCTGAGATGAGGGGTCTGAGAGAAATATGATCACGTGTTGCTGCTCTGACAGAGGAGATATGAGAGCGCACAGATGTTTTTATGATGTAAATTAAAGTGAAAACGAGCTCAGAGGAACAAAAACCTCATAAATAAAGACAGTAATAACTAAAGCAGGATAACATTCACCTCCATCTCTCCCTCCAGGTGTACGACTTCCCGCCGTCCGTCAGTAAAGACGTCCCTGATGCTCAGCTAATCAGAGAGGAGACGTACGACGTTCCCCCTCACTTTGCCAAACTCAAACCTCCGGTCCCCGTCCCCTCAGGCCAGTACCTGCACAACAACCTGGACGACGACGACGAGCCCCCCATCCCAGAGGACGTGTACGACGTCCCGCCCCCCATCCTGACCGACAAGCATTACCATGGAGACAGGGGCGGAGTCAGCCAGGCACGCCAGGACATCTACGACATCCCGGCGAGCATGCGGACCGGAGGTCACCACTCCCAGGACGTCTACGACTTCCCTCGAGAGAGGGAGGAGAAGGGGGGGGAGAGAGGAGACCACTATGTGTATGACGTCCCCCCACAGGTGGGTCTCTTAAAGGGACAGTCCCACAATATCTGACTGAAATAACCTTTGATGTCATCAGAAAGTTGTCAGTGATGCGATTTTAATCTGGGTTTGATTTGGGATCAATTTAACATAACATGGTCATTTACAATACAATAATACAATACAATAATAATTTTATTCATCCCCGAAGGGAAGTTAAAGGGACAGTATGTATATTTTTTCACTTAAATGTCTATTAGTTAGAAAATGACAAAACCATCTGATATTTACGCTGGAAACACTGGGAGTTATATCTGATTACAACATTCTGTGACCCCAGCATTCCCCAAACAGTGACCCAGAACACGGTCAGATTTTGGCACACTAGATATTTTCAACTTAAACCGTCCAGACTTCAGTTACTAACCCTGACCCTAAGGAAACAGTGACTTTGATCGTGTTTGAACCTTTGATTTCAGTTTGAATATTCCCTTTTTTCCTTTTTATCATGGTCTTAAGGTTCCAGTGTTTTCCTGAGATTCCAGGGTGATCATTCTGGTATTTTCCTTTGTTACTATGTTCATAACATTCCGGTGTTTTTCTATGTTATGATGTTATAACCAGTGCTGGGGGTAACGCGTTAGTTTTCTCAGTGTGTAACGCAGTAATCTAACGAGTTCGTCTCAAAAGTAACACTACCAAACACTGTTCATAACACTCCGGTATTTTCCCGTGTTTCCAGGTGGTTCGTGACCCTCAGTCCACCTCAGACGACCTGTCCATGTCCTTTAAGCGTCTGTCAGCCTCCAGCACAGGAAGCACGAGGAGCAACCACTCGGCGTCGTCCTTAGACATGGTTCCTGTCCGGGACACTTCCACATCACATCCTGCCCCTGGATCTACTCCTGGGAAACCCCTAATCCTCGACCTGGAGCAGGCCATGGAGCGTCTGTCTCGCCTCCAGCAGGCGGTGGAGTCCAGCGTGTCCCTCATGATGTCCTTCATCACAGGTAACTGGAGGAGTTCGTCCCACCTGGAGGGGAACCTCCCCGCCATCCATCAGGCGGCTGACCGTGTCCGCGCCACAGTCAGGGACTTCCTGGAGTTTGCCCGTGGCGCTGTGGCGAATGCTGCCCAGGCCACTGACCGCTCTCTTCAGACCAAGCTGGGCCGCCAGGTGGGGAAGATGGAGGAGGTGTTCCAGAGTTTGATTCGCCACAGTCAGAGCTTAGACGCCATCTCCTGGTCACACTCGGCGCTATCGGCGCCCCCACCAGGTGGGGATGACTTGGACCGGCTAATCATGACGGCGAGAGGCATCCCCGACGACGCCAAGCAGCTCGCCTCATTTCTCCACGGCAACGCCTCGCTGCTGTTCAAACGGACCAACCGGCAGCAGCAGCAGCTGCCCCTCCCCCCAATCCCGGGGGAGATCGGCGGTCACATGACAGGGTCAGGAAGTGGAAGCTACCAGGGAGGCGAGAAAGCCAACATTCAGTCACGGCCCCTCCCCTCGCCGCCAAAGTTTACTGCTGCAGAGGAAGAGGAGGGCGTGGAGCGTCCGTACGAGAGCACGGAGGAAGGCTGGATGGAGGACTACGACTACGTACATCTACAGGTACGAACGGAAGTAGTCCGACTCTGGTTCAGACCAGGTTTCACCTCCTCAGACTTCCGCTCTAGTTCCAGTTTCTGGTTCTGGAACTGCAGAACCTGATCAGTCCTAAAGCTCAGTCTCTGAACAGGAAGTAGTTTAGACCAGAAATGACATCCACAAATCCCCCTGAAGGTCCTGTTTCAGCAGAAAATCCAGACCTGGGTCGGTTTTAGAGCAGGTGAGGCTCAACATTAACCCTAAAAAGGCTGAATTCAGTGGAAATTTTCCTTTAAAATCCACACAAATTCACCAAATCTCCAACAATTCTGCACAAATTCTTAAACATTTTTTCTGAAGTATCCCATGTAAAAGTCCCCTGAAGTTTCCAAAATATCCCCAAATATTTCAGTGAAGCTGCTTAAACATTCCAAAGACAAGTTCCCCTTCCTCAAATTCTCAGGTTAAATCCGCCTAAAGTTCTGAAGAAATTCCTAAGAATGTACAAAAACATTCCTTAGAAATTCCATGAAAATGAGGGAAAAAATACCCCAAACTTCCAGGACCCCCCAAAAATGCCCAGTGAAAATCTCAAAAATACAAATAAATTTCCCAAATTTCCATGACCCCTCCATCTCAAAAAAAGAACAAATGAAAAAAAAAAAACAAACGAACTAAAAAAAGCAGATCAATTCCAAAACCTGGGCATTTCCATTCACCCTCCCACAAACATTCAATGTCAAATAAATGAAAACATAAATAAAAACTCTTTCTAAACCTACAGTGAAGAAAAATCACAAATATTCAAACATTCCCCCACATTTCTCATGAAAATACTTTCCAAACAAATGTTCTAAAATTTTCATGGGACTTTCCTAAATTCCCGAGAAAATATATATAAAAAAAAACACAAATTCAAATTAAATTTCCTCCAAAACTTCCAGTGAAACTCTCAACAAATAATGAAAACATATCATCATATTTTCCATGAAAATACTTAAAATTTTTTACATTTATACTGATAATTAATAAATAAAATATAGTAGTCTTTATTCTGAATTACTTCATGTAAAGGTAGAACTTGATAAATCAGTTTTATTGATTATTAAATAAAATGAACATGGTTGTCTTTCTGTTTAACATTGGCTGAACCACTAGAGGGAGACAGAGCTCTCCTTAGGCCGTTGTGGATCAGGTCTAAGACTCTCACCTGCTCTCGTCTCTGTTTCAGGGTAAAGAGGAGTTTGAGAAGAACCAAAGACAGCTGCTGGAGAAAGGAAACATCACCAGACATAAAACCCAGCTGGAGCAGCAGCAGGTACGTCAGAGAGCCTCTCATCCTGGGACAGAGAGAGTTCTGACCTGAGCTGACATCATGAACGGTACCGCAGAAACATCTAGAACAGAGTCAGGCATGGAGCTCAGTGTTGTTTTAGGCCAGTAGACTCTGTTTTAAAATGAGAAATCCAAAATTAAGAAACAGACTTAAAATGAGTGTTTAAAAATTAAACCGCTGTTTTGGTTTCACTGTTGAATTCCCCAGGATGAGAAAGAAAAGCTGTGAAATGTTTGATCCCAGCGTGAACCAGGAAGGCCTCTTTTAACAGCTTTTCTCCCTCCTTATGCGAAATTCATCCATGAAACCAGAACAGCGGTTTAGTGTTTAGTGAAAATGTCTGATGGAGATTATTTCAAACAGGAAGTAAAAACGGCAGAGCAGTGCTGGTCTCTACTCTTTATATTGTGTTTGCCCCCTGGTTAAAATATACAAGAAAATACATGACGATCTAAAACAATATAACATATATACACGAGTCAGTTCACATGAAAATGAAAAAAGACATCTTCCTCAAAATTACCCAAATTATCAAAGAAAATCCTCCTTAAATTTCTTAACAAATTCCTTAGAATGTAACACTACATTCCCAAACAAATCCATGAAAATGTGGGAAAAATTACCCAAAACTTTCAAATGAATTTCTGGAAATTTTAAAGTAAATTGGAAATTTCCTATGAAATTCCCCAAATTTAGAAAAAAAATGTATGAATTATTAAAAAAGAAAGACAAATTAAATAAAAATCAAATTCAATAAAAAATTGTGATTTGTAAACGGTCAAACAAATTCCAAAATTCCCAGGCAAAAATGAAAATTATAATGTAACATTTTACCCAAAAGTTCCAGTGAAAAACTCCACAGATATCCACAATACTTGAAAATGCTAAAAAACAATTTTCAGTTAGATTCCCCTCAAAACTTCTAATGAAACTCTCAGACATACAAAGACGTCCCCAAATTTCCATGAAAACACCTGAGATTTTACCAAAGTAGAATTTCAGTATTTAACAAAGCTGACCATTAATGATGATGTCATCTCAGCAGCCAATCACAGCTGGTCCTCCTGTCTCTTAACTTCCTCTTCTTCTCTCTCCAGATCAAACAGTTTGAGCGTCTTGAGCAGGAAGTTAGCCGGCCAATCAACAACGACATGACGGGCTGGGTCCCGTCCCCTCACCACCCGTTGGCCAACCAGCTGTCCCAGAACGGCTCCGGAGGCTCCTCCTCCAAACTGTGCCACGGCGACCGACAGCTCCTCCTCTTTTACCAGGAGCAGTGCGAGCAGAACGTAACCACGGTGACCAACGCCATCGACGCCTTCTTCACCGCCGTCAACTCCAACCAGCCGCCGAAGATCTTCGTGGCCCACAGCAAGTTCGTGATCCTCAGCGCGCACAAGCTGGTGTTCATCGGAGACACGCTGTCCCGGCAGGCCAAGTCCCCGGAGGTGAGGGCGCGCGTCGCCCAGAGCAGCAACACGCTCTGCGAAAAACTCAAAGACATCGTCATCAGCACCAAGACGGCGGCGCTGCAGTACCCCTCCCCCGGGGCCGCCCGCGATATGACGGAGCGGGTCAGGGAGCTGGCGGGGTGCACGCAGCAGTTCAGGATGGTGCTGGGACAGCTGCTGGTCATGTAGGGGGGAGGAGGGGGGAGGGCACAGAACACTAGGGTGGTAAATCCTGGTAGACCCTGCCCGCCATGCAGCAGGAAGTGGACAAACCTGCCGCCTCCTGGAACCCCTGTGCTCCTGACATGTAGCGTGGGAAACCCTGCGCACTGGGGGCCAGTTTGGACCCTCCCCTCTCTCTGGGACTGTTCTTCCCCCATCCCTCCTTTCTCCACCGTTTTTACTCTGGACAAACTAAAGGAACATTTCTCTTCAGTGGGCTGGGCCATCGGATGTAAAATAATCATTGTAAATATTTAAGTTACCGATTTAGTCCGAGAAGACTTCAGAAATATAAATATAAGGAGCGTTTTTTGAAGAAAAGATGGAAACCTAAGTGTAGTTTTTAGACATGATCAGTAATTGTTATTATTCTGACTATACCATATCGCCTAATAGGCCGCGCCCCCCACGGCCGCCATGTTACTGACGCCACGGCTCAGATGCTGTACCCCTAAAGCTAGGTGGTCCCTCATGTTGACTGACCTGTTTGCAACTTCCGGAAAAGTGGGTGGAACTGGCGACTCGCCAGTTCCACCCACTTTTCCAGAAGTTGCTAGCTATGGCCTACTTCTTGGCAAAAATAATGACCAGTTCATCCGTAAATCAGAGTCGACAAATGTGCCAAGTTTGGAGAAAATCCCTTCAAGCCATCTTGAGATATCTCGTTCACAAGAATGACCTGGCAGGACCAACAACCACAATCTCGCCA
This sequence comes from Cheilinus undulatus, assembly GCF_018320785.1. Lineage (NCBI taxonomy): Eukaryota > Metazoa > Chordata > Actinopteri > Labriformes > Labridae > Cheilinus > Cheilinus undulatus. The sequence goes on from NC_054873.1 coordinate 51,496,367, forward strand.
TGAAACAGGAAGTAGCCGAGCACTATAGCTGTTATCTAAGGTGTTTGTACCTGCCTAAAACAGCTGGGTATGATGGGATAGCAGCGTTTGAGCGTGGCGTCTGAGGAACATGGCGGCCGCGTGAGTCCGGTCCACCGCGGCTGCTTCCTGTATCATTATTGTTATGGATGTGATGATATGTATGACTGTACGTTTTAGGATGCTCTTCTCCCGCTCTGACAGAGAAACACTTAACGGACCAGAAACACTGGAGCACGCCCAGAGAAACACGTGATGGATCACTAAAGTTCAGGATCAGACTGTTCTACTTCACCAGTGCAGGTCACAGTGCTAGCCAAACATCTCCACGTACGTGTCCTTCAAGATGATGGTTTTCATAAATCTGACTGTGGGCTGTTTTTGTAAGAGGCATGTAAGGAGGAGTAGAAAGGGTTAAAACCACCAATTAAACCTGCTTTTCTTCTTTCCTCTCACACTCTGGTTTTTATTGGAACATACAGACATGATGGGTCTTTGTCTCTAAACAATTCCACAGGTTCAGTCACAGCAACAACCAGCCAATCAACAATCACCCAGCCAACCAACCAGCCAATCAACAAATCAACCAGCCAACCAACCAGCCAATCAATAAATCAACCAGCCAACCAACAAATCAACCAGCCAACCAATCAATAAATCAATAAATCAACCAGCCAACCAACCAGCCAATCAACAAATCAACCAGCCAACCAATCAATAAATCAATAAATCAACCAGCCAACCAACCAGCCAATCAACAAATCAACCAGCCAACCAATCAATAAATCAATAAATCAACCAGCCAACCAACCAGCCAATCAACAAATCAACCAGCCAACCAATCAATAAATCAATAAATCAACCAGCCAACCAACCAGCCAATCAACAAATCAACCAGCCAACCAATCAATAAATCAATAAATCAACCAGCCAACCAACCAGCCAATCAACAAATCAACCAGCCAACCAATCACTAAATCAATAAATCAACCAGCCAACCAATCACTAAATCAATAAATCAACCAGCCAACCAATCAATAAATCAATAAATCAACCAGCCAACCAATCACTAAATCAATAAATCAACCAGCCAACCAATCAATAAATCAATAAATCAACCAGCCAACCAATCAATAAATCAATAAATCAACCAGCCAACCAATCAATAAATCAATAAATCAACCAGCCAACCAACCAGCCAATCAACAATCACCCAGCCAACCAATCACTAAATCAATAAATCAACCAGCCAACCAATCAATAAATCAATAAATCAACCAGCCAACCAATCAATAAATCAATAAATCAACCAGCCAACCAACCAGCCAATCAACAATCACCCAGCCAACCAATCAACTACAGTGACAGGCAAATAAACACAATATACCAACCAACCAATCAACTCTGAGATTAAAGTCAGAACTTTGAGATTAAAGTCAGAGCTCTGAGATTAAAGTCAGAGCTCTGAGATTAAAGTCAGAACTCTGAGATTAAAGTCAGAACACTGAGATTAAAGTCAGAGCTCTGAGATTAAAGTCAGAACTCTGAGATTAAAGTCAGAGCTCTGAGATTAAAGTCAGAAGGCTGAGATTAAAGTCAGAACTCTGAGATTAAAGTCAGAGCTCTGAGATAAAAGTCATAACACAGATTAAAGTCAGAAATCTGAGATTAAAGTCAGAACTCTGAGATTAAAGTCATAACGCTGAGATTAAAGTCAGAGCTCTGAGATTAAAGTCAGAAGGCTGAGATTAAAGTCAGAGCTCTGAGATAAAAGTCATAACACAGATTAAAGTCAGAAATCTGAGATTAAAGTCAGAACTCTGAGATTAAAGTCATAACGCTGAGATTAAAGTCAGAACTCTGAGATTAAAGTCAGAACTCTGAGATTAAAGTCAGAACTCTGAGATTAAAGTCAGAACTCTGTGATTAAAGTCAGAACTCCAAGATCAAAGTCAGAACGCTGAGATTAAAGTCAGAGCTCTGAGATTAAAGTCAGAAGGCTGAGATTAAAGTCAGAACTCTGAGATTAAAGTCATAACACTGAGATTAAAGTCAGAAATCTGAGATTAAAGTCAGAACTCTGAGATTAAAGTCAGAGCTCTGAGATTAAAGTCAGAACACTGAGATTAAAGTCAGAAGGCTGAGATTAAAGTCAGAGCTCTGAGATTAAAGTCAGAGCTCTGAGATTAAAGTCAGAACACTGAGATTAAAGTCAGAAGGCTGAGATTAAAGTCAGTGCTCTGACATTAAAGTCAGAACACTGAGATTAAAGTCGGAACTCTGAGATTAAAGTCAGAACGCTAAGATTAAAGTCAGAACACTGAGATTAAAGTCAGAACTCTGAGATTAAAGTCAGAGCTCTGAGATTAAAGTCAGAGCTCTGAGATTAAAGTCAGAACACTGAGATTAAAGTCAGAGCTCTGAGATTAAAGTCAGAACACTGAGATTAAAGTCAGAGCTCTGAGATTAAAGTCAGAACTCTGAGATTAAAGTCAGAACGCTAAGATTAAAGTCAGAACTCTGAGATTAAAGTCAGAACTCTGAGATTAAAGTCAGAACTCTGAGATTAAAGTCAGAACGCTGAGATTAAAGTCAGAGCTCTGAGATTAAAGTCAGAAGGCTGAGATTAAAGTCAGAGCTCTGAGATTAAAGTCATAACACAGATTAAAGTCAGAAATCTGAGATTAAAGTCAGAACTCTGAGATTAAAGTCAGAACTCTGAGATTAAAGTCAGAACTCTGAGATTAAAGTCAGAACTCTGTGATTAAAGTCAGAACTCCAAGATCAAAGTCAGAACACTGAGATTAAAGTCAGAGCTCTGAGATTAAAGTCAGAAGGCTGAGATTAAAGTCAGAACTCTGAGATTAAAGTCATAACACTGAGATTAAAGTCAGAAATCTGAGATTAAAGTCAGAACTCTGAGATTAAAGTCAGAGCTCTGAGATTAAAGTCAGAACACTGAGATTAAAGTCAGAAGGCTGAGATTAAAGTCAGAGCTCTGAGATTAAAGTCAGAACTCTGAGATTAAAGTCAGAAGGCTGAGATTAAAGTCAGTGCTCTGACATTAAAGTCAGAACACTGAGATTAAAGTCGGAACTCTGAGATTAAAGTCAGAACGCTAAGATTAAAGTCAGAACGCTGAGATTAAAGTCAGAACTCTGAGATTAAAGTCAGAACTCTGAGATTAAAGTCAGAACTCTGAGATTAAAGTCAGAACGCTGAGATTAAAGTCAGAACACTGAGATTAAAGTCAGAACACTGAGATTAAAGTCGGAACTCTGAGATTAAAGTCAGAACGCTAAGATTAAAGTCAGAACTCTGAGATTAAAGTCAGAACTCTGAGATTAAAGTCAGTGCTCTGAGATTAAAGTCAGAACTCTGAGATTAAAGTCAGAGCTCTGAGATTAAAGTCATAACACTGAGATTAAAGTCAGAACTCTGAGATTAAAGTCAGAGCTCTGAGATTAAAGTCAGAACTCTGAGATTAAAGTCAGTACTCTGAGATTAAAGTCAGAACGCTGAGATTAAAGTCAGAACTCTGAGATTAAAGTCAGAACTCTGAGATTAAAGTCAGTACTCTGAGATTAAAGTCAGAACTCTGAGATTAAAGTCAGAACGCTGAGATTAAAGTCAGAACGCTGAGATTAAAGTCAGTGCTCTGAGATTAAAGTCAGAACTCTGAGATTAAAGTCAGAGCTCTGAGATTAAAGTCAGAACTCTGAGATTAAAGTCAGAACTCTGAGATTAAAGTCAGAACACTGAGATTAAAGTCAGTGCTCTGAGATTAAAGTCAGAACTCTGAGATTAAAGTCAGAGCTCTGAGATTAAAGTCAGAACTCTGAGATTAAAGTCAGAACTCTGAGATTAAAGTCAGAACGCTGAGATTAAAGTCAGAACTCTGAGATTAAAGTCAGAACTCTGAGATTAAAGTCAGTGCTCTGAGATTAAAGTCAGAACTCTGAGATTAAAGTCAGTCCTCTGAGATTAAAGTCAGTCCTCTGAGATTAAAGTCATAACACTGAGATTAAAGTCAGAACTCTGAGATTAAAGTCAGAACTCTGAGATTAAAGTCAGAACTCTGAGATTAAAGTCAGTGCTCTGAGATTAAAGTCAGAACACTGAGATTAAAGTCAGAACGCTGAGATTAAAGTCAGAACTCTGAGATTAAAGTCAGAACTCTGAGATTAGGGTTTAATAAATTGTCATCTGCCAAAGGGGGACCTGGCAGGGAGAGTCTAGGTCCACTGGACTGAGGGAAGAACTTGTCAGTGAGTAGCTGCAGTCTGCAGGTTCACCACTAGATGGCGGTGCATCCTCACCAGTGTTCCTCTACTGCCTCTACAATAAAAGCTCAAGGACAGGTTCAACCTCAGGCTGTACTTGAATATGAACATTTATTAAATGTTTATGCCGACATGTGGATTTAGAGAACAGTTTCAAACAACAGCACTCGAGATCAAAGTTTTAATGTATCAGTCCCATCTGTCAGCTGATGTTGTTCTGCCTGCTACCAGGGGATGGCGCTGCCCTGATAGTCCAGAAGTTGCCCACAATCCTCGTCACTGAGTGATGACATCAAACCGAGCATGCTCACTACGCTGTCTTGAGTGGTCAACGGGGCCTGGGAGGGGGTGTGTGTGGGGGTGGGGGGGTCAAACAGAAAGACAGAGCAGCAGAGATTACATTAAAAAAATCTTAATTTATAAATATTGTCTTTATCAGAACTACTGTTTTAAACATACCAATTATTTTATTATTACTATTAATTAATACAACTTTTATTTTTTATAACTATTATTTTTAATATAACTATTATTTTAAAATCACTATTATTTTATTATTACTATTGTTTTTATGATAACTATTATTTTATTATTATTATTTTTAATAAAACTTTTTATATAACTATTATTACTATTATTATTTTATAAGTACTATTTTTATAATCACTATTATTTTTATTATAACTATTATTTTTATAATAAATATTGTTTTATTATAACTCTTGTTTTCTTTATAACTACTGTTTTTAATATAACTATGATTTTACAACTATTATTTTCATTATTATTTTATTTTAAGTAAAATTTTTATTGTAACTGTTTTTATTATAACTATTATTTTATTTTAAGTACATTTTTTAGTATAACTGTTTTTATTATTACTATTATTTTATTTCAAGTACATTTTTTATTATAACTGTTTTTATTATAACTATTATTTTATTTTAAGTACATTTTTTTATTATAACTGTTTTTATTATAACTATTATTTTATTTTAAGTACATTTTTTTATTATAACTGTTTTTATTATAACTATTATTTTATTTTAAGTACATTTTTTATTATAACTGTTTTTATTATAACTATTATTTTATTTTAAGTACATTTTTTATTATAACTGTTTTTATTATAACTATTATTTTATTTTAAGTACATTTTTTATTATAACTGTTTTTATTATTAATTTTATTTTATTTCAAGTACATTTTTTATTATAACTGTTTTTATTATAACTATTATTTTATTTTAAGTACATTTTTTATTATAACTGTTTTTATTAGTACTATTATTTTATTTCAAGTACATTTTTTATTATAACTGTTTTTATTATAACTATTATTTTATTTTAAGTACATTTTTTATTATAACTGTTTTTATTATTACTATTATTTTATTTCAAGTACATTTTTTATTATAACTGTTTTTATTATAACTATTATTTTATTTCAAGTACATTTTTTATTATAACTGTTTTTATTATTACTATTATTTTCTATTAGAACCACTTTTTAATTATAACAATACCACATGGGTAAAACATAAGAAAGAGCCTACTACAGGCTCCACACAGTAAGTGAATTAAGAATGAAGGGTGGAGAAAATAAAAATCAACTCTGAGAGAAAAAGATGAAGGAACAGAGAATCAGAGAGGAGAGAAGGCAGATTTCTGTAGCGGTCCGCTGTGAGGCTGTGATAGATGAAGTCTTTAGTTTCCTGCTGCTCTGAGACTCGCTCTGCTCTCTACAAACAGACCCAGTGAGCTAGGACGTGGACCACAGTCTGGATCTAAACCCCAGCCCCTACAGACCACCTGGACACGGTCCTGTGGAGTCTGTGGGTTAGACCGCAGACTTCCTTCCTGTTTCAGCGTGAGGAGTTAGTTCCTGGTTAGAAACGCTGCTGTCACCCTCAGCAGTTCACCTGCAGCTGCCTCTAACCTGATCATCTTAGAAAGCTCCACCAGGCCTCACCTGGTCTCCTCCCATGTCGGTGCGGACCCAGCCCGGGTGGATCGCCACCACCAGGATGTTGTGAGTCTTGAAGTCTTCGGCCTGACAGCGAGTCAGCATGTTGAGAGCAGCCTGGAGGCAGAGAGGAGTTGGTATCAGTCACCATAAAGGCTGTTCTCAGTCACTCTAAACATGTGAGGGGGTTTCTCACGCCCCCTGGAGTTTGCTGTGGGTACTGTTCTGCCTCTGGGTTTACCACTGAGAGTTGGAGCTCAGACAGAACACTGAGAAATCAGAGATCTGGTACCTGGACTTTTCTAACCACACATAAACCCACTGACTGGTCTTATAACCTGGTTTTACACCGGCTGCAGTTTAAAGTCCACCCTGTCCACAGAAATATGTGATCACATGACCCTGGGTTACAGACGCATGGTCCTAACCTCAGCAGAGGAGGCCTGACAGGATCATGATCAGGGACTGATGGAGGCTCAGCGTGAACCTGCCTGAACAGGATGGACGGAACAAACCGGAGAGTCAGGGTGAGACAAACCTGACATTCTTTACCACCACCCACACCCACAGACGTCTGAAGACAAACTCTACGTTTCTGTTTCACCGATGCAGAGATCAGCCTGGAGGTGGAACACACCTCAGGTCACCGCTGATAACATTTCACCCACATAAGACACGCCCATTGGTTTCTGAAGATGACATCACAGCAGCAGAGAGCCAGGAGGTTAGCAGAGACTGCACAGAGAAACTACCAGAAGGCCATGGGCCACGTTTGAGCTGGGCATGGCTATGTATCTATATGGATGGATCTGTCCAATCAGCTGCGTCGATGCTGGCCAGGTTACCTTGCTGGTCCTGTACGGGTACATCTGAGCATAAGAGAAGTTTTCCGGACACTTCTGTATGGAGGAGATGAGGGTGGACATGTTGATGATGGCCGACCTCCTACACGACATTTTCCCACCTAGAATGAGACACAGAGACTTCACTGTGACACCAAACACTGTGAGACGTTACGTGGGCGTGGATGTGGGCGCCATCTGGAGGGGGGTCGCTGAGGCGAGCCCTGATTAGTCTCTGATGACGCTTGGCCTGCTTCAACTACAATTCGCAGAACTCCCTGAATGTTAGGGGTCGCAGGGGCCTGGAGCCTGTCCCAGCTGTCATTGGGCGAGAGGCGGGTTGCACCCGGGACCAGCCAATCACAGGGCTGACATATAGAGACAAATAGCACTCACATCTATGGGCAAATCAGAGTCACAGATTCACCTAGCATGCATGTCTTTGGTGGTGGGAGGAGGCTGGAGGACCGGGAAAGAACCCACACATGCACAGGGAGAACATGCACCCCTGGATGGATGGATGATTCATTTTTAATTAGTTATTAATTAATATGACAATTATTTTTAATCATTATTATCTATGAGGTTATTTTTACAGATGTTTACCTGTGTCGTGTTCAGGTGTGTAGCTCTCTGCTGCCCTCTGGAGGAGTGGAAGAAACTTCTAAGGACAGAAAGGTGTTTGCTGAATTAAACTTTATCAGTTCACAGCTTTAGTAAATGTCTTTATCCTTTCACTGATAGACAGATTTATACATAGAAGGTCTAAAAAGGTAAAACTAGAACTACTGCTGCTCTCTACTGTGTGTGTTCTGTTGTTTATCTCTTCATGTTTACATTATTCTAGTTCAGTGGATCTTCATTGGTCCAGCCTCCACCAATCAAAGTAAATATGATAACGTCCCAACTTTCTATCACATACACACATCTAATTCTACCTCCCAGCCCTGAAACTCCAGCTCTGTTTCTCCTACAGACTTCAAACTGTCCATCTGTTCATGATGGACTCACTTTTTATCTCTGATAGATTTTTGACTGTTTCTGTTAAAGACTGAGGAGGATTTTTACTCTCACACTTTTACCATGAGAGTCTGTGACCCACCTTAGCTAGGAGGAACGGTCCCACCACGTTGGTCTCGTAGACCTCCATCATGTGTTGTTTCTCAGTGGTGGATAGTGGCGCCGGCTTAGCTGGTGTGTTGATGGCGGCGTTGTTGATGAGAAGGTTCAGACCGCCATCTCCGATCTGATCGCTTACCGCCTGGACGGCTGCAGAGATGCTCTCTTCATCGGACAGATCTGGAAAAACATTTATATCAGACTGGAGCGATGGTCAGGCACGACCATGCTGCCACATCTTTCTAACACTCTATGAGCTGATATAGAAAAGAATGTTGTGTTTACCCAGGCAGATTGTTGTGATCTTTCCAGGATGCTGAGCGCTGAGGTCTCTAAGAGCCTGCAGGAAACAAACCAGGTTTAAAACGACCAACTCAGTCCAGTCTGGATCAGTGAAGAGGAGGAGGTGTCTATAAAGGAGGAGGCTGGGGTGGAGGAGGTGGAGCTTTAGTCTATAAAGGAGGAGGCTGGGGTGGAGGAGGTGGAGCTTTAGTCTATAAAGGAGGTGGCTGGGGTGGAGGAGGTGGAGCTTTAGTCTATAAAGGAGGTGGCTGGGGTGGAGGAGGTGGAGCTTCAGTCTATAAAGGAGGAGGCTGGGGTGGAGGAGGTGGAGCTTTAGTCTATAAAGGAGGTGGCTGGGGTGGAGGAGGTGGAGCTTCAGTCTATAAAGGAGGAGGCTGGGGTGGAGGAGGTGGAGCTTCAGTCTATAAAGGAGGAGGCTGGGGTGGAGGAGGTGGAGCTTTAGTCTATAAAGGAGGTCCAGACTCTACGTCCTTGGTTCCCAACCTGGGGTTCGGGACCCCCCAGCGGGGGCGCCAGAGATCTTAGGGGGGGCGCGAGGCTTTGTTTGCTCTGAGGCTGCCAAAAATAGGTTTGCAAATATTGACTAAAACCATGATAAAGCAGTTATAAAGTAGTTCATACAAAGTTCTTTTGTTGAGAAAAGTATGCATGGACCTTTTTTAGGGTTTTATCAGTGGAAGAGTTAAAATCTATGTTGATTTTTGGCAGCAATATGTCACTTTTTCTTCTCTTTTGGGTCCTAGGGGGGCTCTGCTTTTCTGAGGAGCGTGTGGGGGGGGCTCCAAGGAAAAATGGTTGGGAAACACTGCTCTACGTGGTATTTAAATGCATTTCTTTAAACTGAAAGGTCCCGTTTTTATACCACTGACAAATAATTCAACACACCTCTTAAATGGTCATGCTGGGAACTTCACCTGTATGGTTGCACCTCCTTACCTCCAGCAGGGCCCCATGTGAGGCTTGTTCCTTAATCCCAAGGATTTCACCTTTTGTTTGTGTGTTTAATGAATCAGACTGAGTCATACTGACTCAGGTAAGCAGGTTCAGCAGGTGCTACAGCAGTAAGGTAACCAGATCCTGCGCTTTACCAAGCTTCACAGTAATCACAAACCATCAAACTCTCTATATTTGACTCAGACATGCAGAAAGAATTCTGAGATTAAAGTCAGAACTCTGAGGTTAAAGTCTGAGATTAAAGTCAGAATTCTGAGGTTAAAGTCAGTACTCTGAGGTTAAAGTCTGAGATTATAGTCAGAATTCTGAGGTTAAAGTCTGAGATTAAAGTCAGTACTCTGAGGTTAAAGTCTGAGATTATAGTCAGAATTCTGAGGTTAAGGTCTGAGATTAAAGTCAGAATTCTGAGGTTAAAGTCTGAGATTAAAGTCAGAATTCTGAGGTTAAAGTCTGAGATTAAAGTCAGAATTCTGAGGTTAAAGTCTGAGATTAAAGTCAGAATTCTGAGGTTAAAGTCTGAGATTAAAGTCAGAATTCTGAGATTAAAGTCTGAGATTAAAGTCAGAATTTCTTAGATTAAAATCTGAGATTATAGTCAGAATTCTGAGGTTAAAGTCTGAGATTATAGTCAGAATTCTGAGGTTAAAGTCTGAGATTAAATTCAGAATTCTGAGGTTAAAATCTGAGATTATAGTCAGAATTCTGAGGTTAAAGTCTGAGATTAAAGTCAGAATTCTAAGGTTAAAGTCTGAGATTAAAGTCAGAATTCTAAGATTAAAATCTGAGATTAAAGTCAGAATTCTGAGGTTAAAGTCTGAGATTAAAGTCAGAATTCTGAGGTTAAAGTCTGTGATTAAAGTCAGAATTCTAAGATTAAAATCTGAGATTAAAGTCAGAATTCTGAGGTTAAAGTCTGAGATTAAAGTCAGAATTCTGAGGTTAAAGTCTGTGATTAAAGTCAGAATTCTGAGATTAAAATCTGAGATTAAAGTCAGAATTCTTAGGTTAAAGTCTGTGATTAAAGTCAGAATTCTAAGATTAAAATCTGAGAATAAAGTCAGAATTCTGAGGATAAAGTCTGAGATTAAAGTCAGAATTCTGAGATTAAAATCTGAGATTAAAGTCAGAATTCTGAGGTTAAAGTCTGAGATTAAAGTCAGAATTCTGAGGTTAAAGTCTGTGATTAAAGTCAGAATTCTGAGATTAAAATCTGAGATTAAAGTCAGAATTCTGAGGTTAAAGTCTGAGATTAAAGTCAGAATTCTGAGATTAAAATCTGAGATTAAAGTCAGAATTCTGAGGTTAAAGTCTGTGATTAAAGTCAGAATTCTGAGATTAAAATCTGAGATTAAAGTCAGAATTCTGAGATTAAAATCTGAGATTATAGTCAGAATTCTGAGGTTAAAGTCTGTGATTAAAGTCAGAATTCTGAGATTAAAATCTGAGATTAAAGTCAGAACTCTGAGGTTAAAGTCTGAGATTAAAGTCAGAATTCTGAGATTAAAATCTGAGATTAAAGTCAGAATTCTGAGGTTAAAGTCTGTGATTAAAGTCAGAATTCTGAGATTAAAATCTGAGATTAAAGTCAGAACTCTGAGGTTAAAGTCTGAGATTAAAGTCAGAATTCTGAGGTTAAAGTCTGAGATTAAAGTCAGAATTCTAAGGTTAAAGTCTGAGATTAAAGTCAGAATTCTGAGGTTAAAGTCTGAGATTAAAGTCAGAATTCTAAGGTTAAAGTCTGAGATTAAAGTCAGAATTCTGAGGTTAAAGTCTGAGATTAAAGTCAGAATTCTGAGGTTAAAGTCTGAGATTAAAGTCAGAATTCTAAGGTTAAAATCTGAGATTAAAGTCAGAATTCTAAGATTAAAATCTGAGATTAAAGTCAGAATTCTGAGGTTAAAGTCTGAGATTAAAGTCAGAATTCTGAGGTTAAAGTCTGTGATTAAAGTCAGAATTCTAAGATTAAAATCTGAGATTATAGTCAGAATTCTGAGGTTAAAGTCTGAGATTAAAGTCAGAATTCTGAGGTTAAAGTCTGTGATTAAAGTCAGAATTCTGAGATTAAAGTCTGAGATTAAAGTCAGAATTCTGAGATTAAAATCTGAGATTAAAGTCAGAATTCTGAGGTTAAAGTCTGTGATTAAAGTCAGAATTCTGAGATTAAAATCTGAGATTAAAGTCAGAATTCTGAGATTAAAATCTGAGATTATAGTCAGAATTTCTTAGATTAAAATCTGAGATTATTGTCAGAATTCTGAGGTTAAAGTCTGAGATTATAGTCAGAATTCTGAGGTTAAAGTCTGAGATTAAAGTCAGAATTCTGAGGTTAAAGTCTGAGATTAAAGTCAGAATTCTGAGGTTAAAGTCTGAGATTAAAGTCAGAATTCTGAGGTTAAAGTCTGAGATTAAAGTCAGAATTCTAAGGTTAAAGTCTGAGATTAAAGTCAGAATTCTGAGGTTAAAGTCTGTGATTAAAGTCAGAATTCTAAGGTTAAAGTCTGAGATTAAAGTCAGAATTCTGAGGTTAAAGTCTGAGATTAAAGTCAGAATTCTAAGGTTAAAGTCTGAGATTAAAGTCAGAATTCTGAGGTTAAAGTCTGAGATTAAAGTCAGAATTCTGAGGTTAAAGTCTGAGATTAAAGTCAGAATTCTAAGGTTAAAGTCTGAGATTAAAGTCAGAATTCTAAGATTAAAATCTGAGATTAAAGTCAGAATTCTGAGGTTAAAGTCTGTGATTAAAGTCAGAATTCTGAGGTTAAAGTCTGAGATTAAAGTCAGAATTCTGAGGTTAAAGTCTGAGATTAAAGTCAGAATTCTAAGGTTAAAGTCTGAGATTAAAGTCAGAATTCTGAGGTTAAAGTCTGAGATTAAAGTCAGAATTCTGAGGTTAAAGTCTGAGATTAAAGTCAGAATTCTGAGGTTAAAGTCTGTGATTAAAGTCAGAATTCTGAGATTAAAATCTGAGATTAAAGTCAGAATTCTGAGGTTAAAGTCTGAGATTAAAGTCAGAATTCTGAGGTTAAAGTCTGTGATTAAAGTCAGAATTCTAAGATTAAAATCTGAGATTAAAGTCAGAATTCTGAGGATAAAGTCTGAGATTAAAGTCAGAACTCTGAGGTTAAAGTCTGAGATTAAAGTCAGAATTCTGAGATTAAAGTCTGAGATTAAAGTCAGAATTCTGAGGTTAAAGTCTGAGATTAAAGTCAGAATTCTGAGGTTAAAGTCTGAGATTATAGTCAGAATTCTGAGATTAAAGTCTGAGATTAAAGTCAGAATTCTGAGGTTAAAGTCTGAGATTAAAGTCAGAATTCTGAGGTTAAAGTCTGAGATTAAAGTCAGAATTCTGAGGTTAAAGTCTGTGATTAAAGTCAGAATTCTGAGGTTAAAGTCTGAGATTATAGTCAGAATTCTGAGATTAAAGTCTGAGATTAAAGTCAGAATTCTGAGGTTAAAGTCTGTGATTAAAGTCAGAATTCTGAGGTTAAAGTCTGAGATTATAGTCAGAATTCTGAGATTAAAGTCTGAGATTAAAGTCAGAATTCTGAGATTAAAGTCTGAGATTAAAGTCAGAATTCTGAGGTTAAAGTCTGAGATTAAAGTCAGAATTCTGAGGTTAAAGTCTGTGATTAAAGTCAGAATTCTAAGATTAAAATCTGAGATTAAAGTCAGAATTCTGAGGATAAAGTCTGAGATTAAAGTCAGAACTCTGAGGTTAAAGTCTGAGATTAAAGTCAGAATTCTGAGATTAAAGTCTGAGATTAAAGTCAGAATTCTGAGGTTAAAGTCTGAGATTAAAGTCAGAATTCTGAGGTTAAAGTCTGAGATTATAGTCAGAATTCTGAGATTAAAGTCTGAGATTAAAGTCAGAATTCTGAGGTTAAAGTCTGAGATTAAAGTCAGAATTCTGAGGTTAAAGTCTGAGATTAAAGTCAGAATTCTGAGGTTAAAGTCTGTGATTAAAGTCAGAATTCTGAGGTTAAAGTCTGAGATTATAGTCAGAATTCTGAGATTAAAGTCTGAGATTAAAGTCAGAATTCTGAGGTTAAAGTCTGTGATTAAAGTCAGAATTCTGAGGTTAAAGTCTGAGATTATAGTCAGAATTCTGAGATTAAAGTCTGAGATTAAAGTCAGAATTCTGAGATTAAAGTCTGAGATTAAAGTCAGAATTCTAAGGTTAAAGTCTGAGATTAAAGTCAGAATTCTGAGGTTAAAGTCTGAGATTAAAGTCAGAACTCTGAGGTTAAAGTCTGAGATTAAAGTCAGAATTCTGAGGTTAAAGTCTGAGATTATAGTCAGAATTCTGAGGTTAAAGTCTGAGATTAAAGTCAGAACTCTGAGGTTAAAGTCATTAATCGCGCCATAATCCCCAGTACTTTAGGGAGGCATAAACAAAGCCATTAGTAGAATGACGCAGACCTGGTCAGCTGACTGATGGCTCTAGTGCCTGCTAGTACTCCTTGCGTCTACACAACCATCCAATCAGGATGAAGAACACCCGGACCACCTCTGTATCAGTCTGAGCTATCAGATAATCTGTTTTTTAGTAAACATGTGCTCTCTAATCATTAAAGATCACCACCAGGAACCTGAATGACCATAAAAGGCCATGAGTGTCTGTCATAATAAAAAGGCTGAAAGAAAGCAGCTGAAGGTGAAACATGTAAACATCAAGCACTGAGTTTTAAGGCCATACGTGTTATGTCATTTATTTATTTGAATATTTCATCTGGTTTTTGTTTTATGGAAGTGTCCCATTTTCCATGCTTAATGTTAGGAACTATTTTGCTGGTACTTGTTGTCCAGGGGGTAACATTATTAGATGCACAGAGTTTTTGAGAACCTATTCTAATCATGATTAACTGTAGAAGTACTGGGATTAATCATGATTAACTCTAGAAGTGCTGGGATGAATCATGATTAACTGTAGAAGTAATGGGATTAATCATGATTAACTGTAGAAGTACATGGTTTAATTATGATGAACTGTAGATGTACTGGGATTAATCATGATTAACTGTAGAAGTACATGGTTTAATTATGATGAACTGTAGATGTACTGGGATTAATCATGATTAACTGTAGAAGTACATGGTTTAATTATGATGAACTGTAGATGTACTGGGATTAATCATGATTAACTGTAGAAATTTTGCAATTAATCATGACTTACTTGAAAAAAAAATTCTGGTTTATCATGGTTAACTGCAGAAGCAATGGGATTAATCATGATTAAGTGTAGAAATACTGCCATCATCACATGAAAATGAACTGTTTTCCCGCTCTAGTTTGGTCTAATTATGTATTTCCTTGCTCATTCATAAGTTGCTGTTGTCAGTCTTGTAAAGGTGTCTCACCTGAGCTCGGCTGCCCTCTGGCTCCCTGCAGCAGGCGAACAGGTGAGCGTCCTTGCCCACCTGCTGGGCCAGCTGTGCCACCAGCTCCAGTCCGATGCCTCTGTTGGCGCCGGTCACCAGAATGTTCCCCTGCAGTGTCTCAAACATGTTGACTGAGCGTCTGTGAGCCTGCTCGCCGCGCTGTGACTGAGCGTCTGTGAGCTCAGTCATCCACAAACACTCTTCTTTAAGGTGTGGACTTTAAAAGAGAGCAGGAGGAGCCTCTTTGTTGATAAAAAAGGCCAGAGCACTTCCTCTATTACACACTTCTAACCTTCCTTTATGCAACCTGCTCTTTATGTAATCTTTAAACAATCTTTTCTTTGATGCAATATTTCCTTTCAGACAGTTTCAGGCAGTGTTTTCTCTGATGCAGTTATTTACTCAGACATTATTTTCTTCATGCAGTCTTGTCTTTAAACAGTCTCCTCTTTGTTGGTTTGATGCAGTCTTTTCTTGTGCAGAATGTTGTTTTGTATAACACTTTCATATAATATTTTCTTTATGCAGTCTGATCTGTAAGAAATCTTCTGTGACTCTACTGGGGAATAAATCCATATTTTAGATATACTAGTCTGTGGCGACCATCCACTCTTCAGAGCAGCAGATATAATCATGGTCACCTGCACAGGTGCCTGTAAGGGTCTTAATGTAAAATAGAGGGGGCCATGAACGAAAGAAGACTCTTAACTCTCGATTAACAATGCATGACAGATTTTGTTGGTCAACCCTGGGGAACTGCAACATGCTCCAAAAAAGTTGGGACGGGGGTAAGAAAAGACTGGTAGAGTAAGAGAACGCTCCCACAGAACATGCCGCAGGTAAGAAGGTAAATATCTGATACCTGGAGTTTCCAACTGATAGTAACTGGAACGCAGCATTTTCCCTCCATTTTTCTCTAATAGTTGACCATAGCTGGCAACTTTGGTAAAAGTGGGTGGAGCTGGCAAGGACCTTGACTCCTCACTAGGTCCACCCACTTTTACAAAAGTTGCCAACAAAGGTCAGTCAACCTGAGATCAATGTTGTCGGTATGTGTGTGTGCGCAGGGGTGGATTGGACGGCAGAGTCTGACTGCCGTCCCTCAGACTTTGTCCGGTGGTTTCTACAGTATCTGGCACAAAGCTACACCTGGACATGATTAGACTCCAGAGGACCGACATCACTCTGACCTCCTAGACCCTCCGCCCTACTTTCACTGTCCAGCAGGAGTAAACTTCACAGAGTCACATGACTGCCAGGAGGTCATTCTTTTCTAATCTTTGGAACAAATCGTGCTAAAGGACGGATTATTCTGGTTAACTGAACCTGTAGCCCACACCATCACCATTATAACCATTATAATCATTATAACCATTAAAACCATTACAACCATTAAAACCTTTATAATGGTTATAATGGTTATAACCACGTTCTTCTGTAGTGCAAAAGAAGATGGATGTCAAAATAAAAGCCCACGTTTTCCTCACTTCCATACAGAAACAGCAGAGTTTTCAGTCTGGATCAAAGTCTGCTCTGACATTTTATCATTTACAGTCATCCTGACCTCAGACCGCTCAGGACTTTCTGTCTGAACCTCCCTGAACCTTAGCGGTATGTGTCGGTGGAATTTAATCACATATTTGACCATCTTTATCCCCTCAATTCATTGTTAAGCTTTCCTTCAGATTTTATTCATATTTGTTTCCGAGGGAGGATTTCCAAATACAGAGTGTTTTGTCACAATATTAGGAAAGAAAATACAAAAGAAGTTATCACTGCGTAAGTTGGGATAAAAATGTACAGAAGGATCAGCATTTTATGGCATTAGTATACATTAGCTGAGAAAAGCTCAATATTAGATTGTCTGTAAATATCAGTCTATATCAGCTGTAAATATCAGTCTATATCAGCAGTAAATATCAGTCTATATCAGCTGTAAATATCAGTCTATATCAGCAGTAAATATCAGTCTATATCAGCTGTAAATATCAGTCTATATCAGCAGTAAATATCAGTCTATATCAGCTGTAAATATCAGTCTATATCAGCTGTAAATATCAGTCTATATCAGCTGTAAATATCAGTCTATATCGGCTGTAAATCAGTCTGTATCAGCTGTTAATATCAGTCTATATCAACTGTAAATCAGTCTATATCAGCTGTAAATATCAGTCTTTATCAGCTGTAAATATCAGTCTATATCAGCTGTAAATATCAGTCTATATCAGCTGTAAATATCAGTCTATATCAGCTGTAAATATCAGTCTATATCAGCTGTAAATATCAGCCTATATCAGCTGTAAATATCAGTCTATATCAGCTGTAAATATCAGTCTATATCAGCTGTAAATATCAGCCTATATCAGCTGTAAATATCAGTCTATATCAGCTGTTATCAGTCTATATCAGCTGTAAATATCAGTCTATATCAGCTGTTATCAGTCTATATCAGCTGTAAATATCAGCCTATATCAGCTGTAAATATCAGTCTATATCAGCTGTTATCAGTCTATATCAGCTGTAAATATCAGTCTATATCAGCTGTAAATATCAGCCTATATCAGCTGTAAATATCAGCCTATATCAGCTGTAAATATCAGTCTATATCAGCTGTTATCAGTCTATATCAGCTGTAAATATCAGTCTATATCAGCTGTAAATATCAGTCTATATCAGCTGTTATCAGTCTATATCAGCTGTAAATATCAGTCTATATCAGCTGTAAATATCAGTCTATATCAGCTGTTATCAGTCTATATCAGCTGTAAATATCAGTCTATATCAGCTGTTATCAGTCTATATCAGCTGTAAATATCAGTCTATATCAGCTGTAAATATCAGTCTATATCAGCTGTAAATATCAGTCTATATCAGCTGTTATCAGCCTATATCAGCTGTAAATATCAGTCTATATCAGCTGTAAATATCAGTCTACATCAGCTGTAAATATCAGTCTATATCAGCTGTTATCAGTCTATATCAGCTGTAAATATCAGTCTACATCAGCTGTTATCAGTCTATATCAGCTGTAAATATCAGTCTACATCAGGTGTTATCAGTCTACATCAGCTGTAAATATCAGTCTACATCAGCTGTAAATATCAGTCTATATCAGCTGTAAATATCAGTCTATATCAGCTGTAAATATCAGTCTACATCAGCTGTAAATATCAGTCTATATCAGCTGTAAATATCAGTCTACATCAGCTGTAAATATCAGTCTACATCAGCTGTAAATATCAGTCTACATGAGCTGTAAATATCAGTCTACATCAGCTGTAAATATCAGTCTATATCAGCTGTAAATATCAGTCTATATCAGCTGTAAATATCAGTCTATATCAGCTGTAAATATCAGTCTACATCAGCTGTAAATATCAGTCTACATCAGCTGTAAATATCAGTCTATATCAGCTGTAAATATCAGTCTATATCAGCAGTAAATATCAGTCTACATCAGCTGTAAATATCAGTCTATATCAGCTGTAAATATCAGCCTATATCAGCTGTAAATATCAGTCTATATCAGCTGTTATCAGCCTATATCAGCTGTAAATATCAGTCTATATCAGCTGTAAATATCAGTCTATATCAGCTGTAAATATCAGTCTATATCAGCTGTTATCAGCCTATATCAGCTGTAAATATCAGTCTATATCAGCTGTAAATATCAGTCTACATCAGCTGTAAATATCAGTCTATATCAGCTGTTATCAGTCTATATCAGCTGTAAATATCAGTCTACATCAGCTGTTATCAGTCTATATCAGCTGTAAATATCAGTCTATATCAGCTGTAAATATCAGTCTACATCAGCTGTTATCAGTCTACATCAGCTGTAAATATCAGTCTATATCAGCTGTAAATATCAGTCTATATCAGCTGTAAATATCAGTCTATATCAGCTGTAAATATCAGTCTACATCAGCTGTAAATATCAGTCTATATCAGCTGTAAATATCAGCCTATATCAGCTGTAAATATCAGTCTATATCAGCTGTTATCAGTCTATATCAGCTGTAAATATCAGTCTACATCAGGTGTTATCAGTCTACATCAGCTGTAAATATCAGTCTACATCAGCTGTAAATATCAGTCTACATCAGCTGTAAATATCAGTCTATATCAGCTGTTATCAGTCTATATCAGCTGTAAATATCAGTCTACATCAGCTGTTATCAGTCTATATCAGCTGTAAATATCAGTCTACATCAGCTGTAAATATCAGTCTACATCAGCTGTAAATATCAGTCTATATCAGCTGTAAATATCAGTCTATATCAGCTGTAAATATCAGTCTATATCAGCTGTAAATATCAGTCTACATCAGCTGTAAATATCAGTCTACATCAGCTGTAAATATCAGTCTATATCAGCTGTAAATATCAGTCTATATCAGCTGTAAATATCAGTCTATATCAGCTGTAAATATCAGCCTATATCAGCTGTAAATATCAGCCTATATCAGCTGTAAATATCAGTCTATATCAGCTGTTATCAGTCTATATCAGCTGTAAATATCAGTCTACATCAGCTGTAAATATCAGTCTATATCAGCTGTTATCAGTCTATATCAGCTGTAAATATCAGTCTACATCAGCTGTTATCAGTCTATATCAGCTGTAAATATCAGTCTACATCAGGTGTTATCAGTCTACATCAGCTGTAAATATCAGTCTACATCAGCTGTAAATATCAGTCTATATCAGCTGTAAATATCAGTCTATATCAGCTGTAAATATCAGTCTACATCAGCTGTAAATATCAGTCTATATCAGCTGTAAATATCAGTCTACATCAGCTGTAAATATCAGTCTACATCAGCTGTAAATATCAGTCTACATGAGCTGTAAATATCAGTCTACATCAGCTGTAAATATCAGTCTATATCAGCTGTAAATATCAGTCTATATCAGCTGTAAATATCAGTCTATATCAGCTGTAAATATCAGTCTACATCAGCTGTAAATATCAGTCTACATCAGCTGTAAATATCAGTCTATATCAGCTGTAAATATCAGTCTATATCAGCAGTAAATATCAGTCTACATCAGCTGTAAATATCAGTCTATATCAGCTGTAAATATCAGCCTATATCAGCTGTAAATATCAGTCTATATCAGCTGTTATCAGCCTATATCAGCTGTAAATATCAGTCTATATCAGCTGTAAATATCAGTCTATATCAGCTGTAAATATCAGTCTATATCAGCTGTTATCAGCCTATATCAGCTGTAAATATCAGTCTATATCAGCTGTAAATATCAGTCTACATCAGCTGTAAATATCAGTCTATATCAGCTGTTATCAGTCTATATCAGCTGTAAATATCAGTCTACATCAGCTGTTATCAGTCTATATCAGCTGTAAATATCAGTCTATATCAGCTGTAAATATCAGTCTATATCAGCTGTTATCAGTCTATATCAGCTGTAAATATCAGTCTACATCAGCTGTAAATATCAGTCTATATCAGCTGTTATCAGTCTATATCAGCTGTAAATATCAGTCTACATCAGCTGTTATCAGTCTACATCAGCTGTAAATATCAGTCTATATCAGCTGTAAATATCAGTCTATATCAGCTGTAAATATCAGTCTATATCAGCTGTAAATATCAGTCTACATCAGCTGTAAATATCAGTCTATATCAGCTGTAAATATCAGCCTATATCAGCTGTAAATATCAGTCTATATCAGCTGTTATCAGTCTATATCAGCTGTAAATATCAGTCTACATCAGGTGTTATCAGTCTACATCAGCTGTAAATATCAGTCTACATCAGCTGTAAATATCAGTCTACATCAGCTGTAAATATCAGTCTATATCAGCTGTTATCAGTCTATATCAGCTGTAAATATCAGTCTACATCAGCTGTTATCAGTCTATATCAGCTGTAAATATCAGTCTACATCAGCTGTAAATATCAGTCTACATCAGCTGTAAATATCAGTCTATATCAGCTGTAAATATCAGTCTATATCAGCTGTAAATATCAGTCTATATCAGCTGTAAATATCAGTCTACATCAGCTGTAAATATCAGTCTACATCAGCTGTAAATATCAGTCTATATCAGCTGTAAATATCAGTCTATATCAGCTGTAAATATCAGCCTATATCAGCTGTAAATATCAGCCTATATCAGCTGTAAATATCAGTCTATATCAGCTGTTATCAGTCTATATCAGCTGTAAATATCAGTCTATATCAGCTGTAAATATCAGTCTATATCAGCTGTAAATATCAGTCTATATCAGCTGTTATCAGCCTATATCAGCTGTAAATATCAGTCTATATCAGCTGTAAATATCAGTCTACATCAGCTGTAAATATCAGTCTATATCACCTGTTATCAGTCTATATCAGCTGTAAATATCAGTCTACATCAGCTTTTATCAGTCTATATCAGCTGTAAATATCAGTCTATATCAGCTGTAAATATCAGTCTATATCAGCTGTTATCAGTCTATATCAGCTGTAAATATCAGTCTACATCAGGTGTTATCAGTCTACATCAGCTGTAAATATCAGTCTACATCAGCTGTAAATATCAGTCTATATCAGCTGTAAATATCAGTCTATATCAGCTGTAAATATCAGTCTACATCAGCTGTAAATATCAGTCTATATCAGCTGTAAATATCAGTCTACATCAGCTGTAAATATCAGTCTACATCAGCTGTAAATATCAGTCTACATCAGCTGTAAATATCAGTCTACATCAGCTGTAAATATCAGTCTATATCAGCTGTAAATATCAGTCTATATCAGCTGTAAATATCAGTCTACATCAGCTGTAAATATCAGTCTACATCAGCTGTAAATATCAGTCTATATCAGCTGTAAATATCAGTCTATATCAGCTGTAAATATCAGTCTACATCAGCTGTAAATATCAGTCTATATCAGCTGTAAATATCAGCCTATATCAGCTGTAAATATCAGTCTATATCAGCTGTTATCAGCCTATATCAGCTGTAAATATCAGTCTATATCAGCTGTAAATATCAGTCTATATCAGCTGTTATCAGCCTATATCAGCTGTAAATATCAGTCTATATCAGCTGTAAATATCAGTCTATATCAGCTGTAAATATCAGTCTACATCAGCTGTAAATATCAGTCTACATCAGCTGTAAATATCAGTCTATATCAGCTGTAAATATCAGTCTATATCAGCTGTAAATATCAGTCTACATCAGCTGTAAATATCAGTCTATATCAGCTGTAAATATCAGCCTATATCAGCTGTAAATATCAGTCTATATCAGCTGTTATCAGCCTATATCAGCTGTAAATATCAGTCTATATCAGCTGTAAATATCAGTCTATATCAGCTGTAAATATCAGTCTATATCAGCTGTAAATATCAGTCTACATCAGCTGTTATCAGCCTATATCAGCTGTAAATATCAGTCTATATCAGCTGTAAATATCAGTCTACATCAGCTGTAAATATCAGTCTATATCAGCTGTTATCAGTCTATATCAGCTGTAAATATCAGTCTACATCAGCTGTTATCAGTCTATATCAGCTGTAAATATCAGTCTATATCAGCTGTAAATATCAGTCTATATCAGCTGTTATCAGTCTATATCAGCTGTAAATATCAGTCTACATCAGCTGTAAATATCAGTCTATATCAGCTGTTATCAGTCTATATCAGCTGTAAATATCAGTCTACATCAGCTGTTATCAGTCTACATCAGCTGTAAATATCAGTCTATATCAGCTGTAAATATCAGTCTATATCAGCTGTTATCAGACTATATCAGCTGTAAATATCAGTCTATATCAGCTGTAAATATCAGTCTATATCAGCTGTTATCAGTCTATATCAGCTGTAAATATCAGTCTATATCAGCTGTAAATATCAGTCTATATCAGCTGTAAATATCAGTCTATATCAGCTGTAAATATCAGTCTATATCAGCTGTAAATATCAGTCTATATCAGCTGTAAATATCAGTCTATATCAGCTGTAAATATCAGTCTATATCAGCTGTAAATATCAGTCTATATCAGCTGTTATCAGCCTATATCAGCTGTAAATATCAGTCTATATCAGCTGTAAATATCAGTCTACATCAGCTGTAAATATCAGTCTATATCAGCTGTTATCAGTCTATATCAGCTGTAAATATCAGTCTACATCAGCTGTTATCAGTCTATATCAGCTGTAAATATCAGTCTACATCAGCTGTAAATATCAGTCTATATCAGCTGTTATCAGTCTATATCAGCTGTAAATATCAGTCTACATCAGGTGTTATCAGTCTACATCAGCTGTAAATATCAGTCTACATCAGCTGTAAATATCAGTCTATATCAGCTGTAAATATCAGTCTATATCAGCTGTAAATATCAGTCTACATCAGCTGTAAATATCAGTCTATATCAGCTGTAAATATCAGTCTACATCAGCTGTAAATATCAGTCTACATCAGCTGTAAATATCAGTCTACATCAGCTGTAAATATCAGTCTACATCAGCTGTAAATATCAGTCTATATCAGCTGTAAATATCAGTCTATATCAGCTGTAAATATCAGTCTATATCAGCTGTAAATATCAGTCTACATCAGCTGTAAATATCAGTCTATATCAGCTGTAAATATCAGTCTATATCAGCTGTAAATATCAGTCTATATCAGCTGTAAATATCAGTCTATATCAGCTGTAAATATCAGTCTATATCAGCTGTTATCAGCCTATATCAGCTGTAAATATCAGTCTATATCAGCTGTAAATATCAGTCTACATCAGCTGTAAATATCAGTCTATATCAGCTGTTATCAGTCTATATCAGCTGTAAATATCAGTCTACATCAGCTGTTATCAGTCTATATCAGCTGTAAATATCAGTCTACATCAGCTGTAAATATCAGTCTATATCAGCTGTTATCAGTCTATATCAGCTGTAAATATCAGTCTACATCAGGTGTTATCAGTCTACATCAGCTGTAAATATCAGTCTACATCAGCTGTAAATATCAGTCTATATCAGCTGTAAATATCAGTCTATATCAGCTGTAAATATCAGTCTACATCAGCTGTAAATATCAGTCTACATCAGCTGTAAATATCAGTCTACATCAGCTGTAAATATCAGTCTACATCAGCTGTAAATATCAGTCTACATCAGCTGTAAATATCAGTCTACATCAGCTGTAAATATCAGTCTATATCAGCTGTAAATATCAGTCTATATCAGCTGTAAATATCAGTCTACATCAGCTGTAAATATCAGTCTATATCAGCTGTAAATATCAGCCTATATCAGCTGTAAATATCAGTCTATATCAGCTGTTATCAGCCTATATCAGCTGTAAATATCAGTCTATATCAGCTGTAAATATCAGTCTACATCAGCTGTAAATATCAGTCTATATCAGCTGTAAATATCAGTCTACATCAGCTGTAAATATCAGTCTACATCAGCTGTAAATATCAGTCTACATCAGCTGTAAATATCAGTCTACATCAGCTGTAAATATCAGTCTATATCAGCTGTAAATATCAGTCTACATCAGCTGTAAATATCAGTCTACATCAGCTGTAAATATCAGTCTACATCAGCTGTAAATATCAGTCTATATCAGCTGTAAATATCAGTCTACATCAGCTGTAAATATCAGTCTATATCAGCTGTAAATATCAGTCTACATCAGCTGTAAATATCAGTCTACATCAGCTGTAAATATCAGTCTACATCAGCTGTAAATATCAGTCTACATCAGCTGTAAATATCAGTCTATATCAGCTGTAAATATCAGTCTATATCAGCTGTAAATATCAGTCTACATCAGCTGTAAATATCAGTCTACATCAGCTGTAAATATCAGTCTATATCAGCTGTAAATATCAGTCTATATCAGCTGTAAATATCAGTCTACATCAGCTGTAAATATCAGTCTATATCAGCTGTAAATATCAGCCTATATCAGCTGTAAATATCAGTCTATATCAGCTGTTATCAGCCTATATCAGCTGTAAATATCAGTCTATATCAGCTGTAAATATCAGTCTATATCAGCTGTAAATATCAGTCTATATCAGCTGTTATCAGCCTATATCAGCTGTAAATATCAGTCTATATCAGCTGTAAATATCAGTCTACATCAGCTGTAAATATCAGTCTATATCAGCTGTTATCAGTCTATATCAGCTGTAAATATCAGTCTACATCAGCTGTTATCAGTCTATATCAGCTGTAAATATCAGTCTATATCAGCTGTAAATATCAGTCTATATCAGCTGTTATCAGTCTATATCAGCTGTAAATATCAGTCTACACCAGCTGTAAATATCAGTCTATATCAGCTGTTATCAGTCTATATCAGCTGTAAATATCAGTCTACATCAGCTGTTATCAGTCTACATCAGCTGTAAATATCAGTCTATATCAGCTGTAAATATCAGTCTATATCAGCTGTAAATATCAGTCTATATCAGCTGTAAATATCAGTCTACATCAGCTGTAAATATCAGTCTACATCAGCTGTAAATATCAGTCTATATCAGCTGTAAATATCAGTCTACATCAGCTGTAAATATCAGTCTATATCAGCTGTAAATATCAGTCTACATCAGCTGTAAATATCAGTCTACATCAGCTGTAAATATCAGTCTATATCAGCTGTAAATATCAGTCTACATCAGCTGTAAATATCAGTCTACATCAGCTGTAAATATCAGTCTACATCAGCTGTAAATATCAGTCTATATCAGCTGTAAATATCAGTCTATATCAGCTGTAAATATCAGTCTATATCAGCTGTAAATATCAGTCTATATCAGCTGTAAATATCAGTCTATATCAGCTGTAAATATCAGTCTACATCAGCTGTAAATATCAGTCTATATCAGCTGTTATCAGTCTATATCAGCTGTAAATATCAGTCTACATCAGCTGTTATCAGTCTACATCAGCTGTAAATATCAGTCTATATCAGCTGTAAATATCAGTCTATATCAGCTGTAAATATCAGTCTATATCAGCTGTAAATATCAGTCTACATCAGCTGTAAATATCAGTCTACATCAGCTGTAAATATCAGTCTATATCAGCTTTAAATATCAGTCTACATCAGCTGTAAATATCAGTCTATATCAGCTGTAAATATCAGTCTACATCAGCTGTAAATATCAGTCTACATCAGCTGTAAATATCAGTCTACATCAGCTGTAAATATCAGTCTATATCAGCTGTTATCAGTCTATATCAGCTGTAAATATCAGTCTACATCAGCTGTAAATATCAGTCTATATCAGCTGTAAATATCAGTCTACATCAGCTGTTATCAGTCTACATCAGCTGTAAATATCAGTCTACATCAGCTGTAAATATCAGTCTATATCAGCTGTAAATATCAGTCTATATCAGCTGTAAATATCAGTCTACATCAGCTGTAAATATCAGTCTACATCAGCTGTAAATATCAGTCTATATCAGCTTTAAATATCAGTCTACATCAGCTGTAAATATCAGTCTATATCAGCTGTAAATATCAGTCTACATCAGCTGTAAATATCAGTCTACATCAGCTGTAAATATCAGTCTACATCAGCTGTAAATATCAGTCTACATCAGCTGTAAATATCAGTCTACATCAGCTGTAAATATCAGTCTATATCAGCTGTAAATATCAGTCTACATCAGCTGTAAATATCAGTCTATATCAGCTGTTATCAGTCTATATCAGCTGTAAATATCAGTCTACATCAGCTGTAAATATCAGTCTACATCAGCTGTAAATATCAGTCTATATCAGCTTTAAATATCAGTCTACATCAGCTGTAAATATCAGTCTATATCAGCTGTAAATATCAGTCTACATCAGCTGTAAATATCAGTCTACATCAGCTGTAAATATCAGTCTACATCAGCTGTAAATATCAGTCTACATCAGCTGTAAATATCAGTCTACATCAGCTGTAAATATCAGTCTATATCAGCTGTAAATATCAGTCTACATCAGCTGTAAATATCAGTCTATATCAGCTGTTATCAGTCTATATCAGCTGTAAATATCAGTCTACATCAGCTGTAAATATCAGTCTACATCAGCTGTAAATATCAGTCTATATCATTTTCATAAATTACACATAATTTCTTTGTTCATCCTAATTCCTTCATCTTCTACTCAACAAAGTGTGTTTTACTGACTGACTGTTTTAGGTCATAAATGAGTATGTGATGAATATTGATGTCATAAATGACTACATATTAGATAGTGACATTACTGCATGCTTGCTTCTTTTGAGCTCAGATTTGTGCTCGTTACTCCACACTTTAGTGCCATCTAGTGGTAATTAAGTGATAATACTACAGTCAGGGACTGAGGACTCCCTCTAAACTGATGTGGATGAGCCTCCTAGGATGAGTTCATCTTAGAGATTCTTCTGGAAATGCCTGTCAGCGTTGGGTATGGGCTGAGAAGCTTTTTCATAGTTCTCATTAAAACATAAGCCCACCAGATCGTTCTAGGTGACGGTAACCTCTATGAAGAACCTCTTTTTGGAAATTCAAGGGGCCGAAGCACCAAAACATTCAATGTTTCACCAGGCTGGGTAGATGTGCCACATTCAGTGAAGGTTTGGATATGAAGCTGTAAAGATGTGATTTAACATGCTCGATAACAAGAATAATCCTGACTTCTTGAGAGGTTTTGCTCTGTTTTGGTGCTCAGGCCGTCATTGGTTCAAAGATAAGACTGTAGGTGTTGGAGAGAGTGAGGTGAGCTGTTAAAATCTGGACATGGAAAAGACTGACTCAGAGCTTTAGAAACGTAGAAACGTTTTAATAGAACTTCCAAACAGCAGCTAGCATGGACAACACGTTCAGCAGCTCATGTATGAACAATTCATGTAGAGATAACGGCCGTTAGCGAAGGCTGAGGTTGATCATTGAGGAGAAACAGCTGAGGTGATCACCGTTATCAGAGCAGACGTGGATGTCTGCGTCATCACCACCCTGAAGTTTTCAAACAGAAACATGACCTGTAGCTTTAAAGGTTATAAAAAACAGCGTTTAAAGAGAGAGCGACTCAGCGTCAGCTTCAGTCTCAGGAGGAAGTCCACCTGCAGGTCTGAAAACAAACCCTCACAGATCTCAGCTGCCCATTCATCACTCAGCCACAGTGTAGTGTTTCAGCCTTACTGACGGCTGGATTTCAGTCTTTAGAGTCCCGGACATGTTACCGTCCAATCAGCTCCTGGATTTGGCTCTGCTCCTCATCCCAGACGTTCAGTCTCTGCAGAGCTCAAACACAGCCTCCTGGGTTATCACCTGGACCTGGACCAGCTCCTCCGTCGCTTCCTCCATCAGATGTTCACGTCTCGGACGTCTGTGGGCGTGACTGAGAGGCCCTGCCCCTCGCTGCTGTTCTTGGTTTCCATGGCAACCGAGTGCTGCTGCTGCTGTTGGTGCTGAGCCTGTCTCAGGCTCGTCTCCAGCAGAGCTTCAATCTGCTCCTGACACGCTCGCAGACAGTCCTAAAGGGGGGACAGGGAGACCACGTCAGTGCGGACTTCACACGGCCAAGGTGGTCTAGATGGCCAGGGCCATTTCTATCCCAGGTGGGTAAAACTATCCCTGTTAGAGACCGTTTCTATCCCAGGTGGGTAAAACTATCCCTGTTAGAGACCGTTTCTATCCCAGGTGGGTAAAACTATCCCTGTTAGAGACCGCCTGTATTCCAGGTGAGTAAAACTATCCCTGTTAGAGACCGCCTGTATCCCAGGTGGGTAAAACTATCCCTGTTAGAGACCGTTTCTATCCCAGGTGGGTAAAACTATCCCTGTTAGAGACCGCCTGTATTCCAGGTGAGTAAAACTATCCCTGTTAGAGACCGCCTGTATCCCAGGTGGGTAAAACTATCCCTGTTTGAGACCGCCTGTATCCCAGGTGGGTAAAACTATCCCTGTTAGAGACCGCCTGTATCCCAGGTGGGTAAAACTATCCCTGTTAGAGACCGCCTGTATCCCAGGTGGGTAAAACTATCCCTGTTAGAGACCGCCTGTATCCCAGGTGGGTAAAACTATCCCTGTTAGAGACCGTTTCTATCCCAGGTGGGTAAAACTATCCCTGTTAGAGACCGTTTCTATCCCAGGTGGGTAAAACTATCCCTGTTAGAGACCGCCTGTATTCCAGGTGAGTAAAACTATCCCTGTTAGAGACCGCCTGTATCCCAGGTGGGTAAAACTATCCCTGTTAGAGACCGCCTGTATCCCAGGTGGGTAAAACTATCCCTGTTTGAGACCGCCTGTATCCCAGGTGGGTAAAACTATCCCTGTTAGATACCGCCTGTATCCCAGGTGGGTAAAACTATCCCTGTTAGAGACCGCCTGTATCCCAGGTGGGTAAAACTATCCCTGTTAGAGACCGCCTGTATTCCAGGTGAGTAAAACTATCCCTGTTAGAGACCGCCTGTATCCCAGGTGGGTAAAACTATCCCTGTTAGAGACCGTTTCTATCCCAGGTGGGTAAAACTATCCCTGTTAGAGACCGCCTGTATTCCAGGTGAGTAAAACTATCCCTGTTAGAGACCGCCTGTATCCCAGGTGGGTAAAACTATCCCTGTTTGAGACCGCCTGTATCCCAGGTGGGTAAAACTATCCCTGTTAGAGACCGCCTGTATCCCAGGTGGGTAAAACTATCCCTGTTAGAGACCGCCTGTATCCCAGGTGGGTAAAACTATCCCTGTTAGAGACCGCCTGTATCCCAGGTGGGTAAAACTATCCCTGTTAGAGACCGTTTCTATCCCAGGTGGGTAAAACTATCCCTGTTAGAGACCGTTTCTATCCCAGGTGGGTAAAACTATCCCTGTTAGAGACCGCCTGTATCCCAGGTGGGTAAAACTATCCCTGTTAGAGACCGCCTGTATCCCAGGTGGGTAAAACTATCCCTGTTAGAGACCGCCTGTATCCCAGGTGGGTAAAACTATCCCTGTTTGAGACCGCCTGTATCCCAGGTGGGTAAAACTATCCCTGTTAGATACCGCCTGTATCCCAGGTGGGTAAAACTATCCCTGTTAGAGACCGCCTGTATCCCAGGTGGGTAAAACTATCCCTGTTAGAGACCGCCTGTATCCCAGGTGGGTAAAACTATCCCTGTTAGAGACCGTTTCTATCCCAGGTGGGTAAAACTATCCCTGTTTGAGACCGCCTGTATCCCAGGTGGGTAAAACTATCCCTGTTAGAGACCGCCTGTATCCCAGGTGGGTAAAACTATCCCTGTTAGAGACCGCCTGTATCCCAGGTGGGTAAAACTATCCCTGTTAGAGACCGCCTGTATCCCAGGTGGGTAAAACTATCCCTGTTAGAGACCGTTTCTATCCCAGGTGGGTAAAACTATCCCTGTTTGAGACCGCCTGTATCCCAGGTGGGTAAAACTATCCCTGTTAGAGACCGCCTGTATCCCAGGTGGGTAAAACTATCCCTGTTAGGGACCGCCTGTATCCCAGGTGGGTAAAACTATCCCTGTTAGGGACCGCCTGTATCCCAGGTGGGTAAAACTATCCCTGTTAGAGACCGCCTGTATCCCAGGTGGGTAAACTATCCCTGTTAGAGACTGTTTCTATCCCAGGTGGGTAAAACTATCCCTGTTAGAGACTGTTTCTATCCCAGGTGGGTAAAACTATCCCTGTTAGAGACCGCCTGTATCCCAGGTGGGTAAAACTATCCCTGTTAGGGACCGCCTGTATCCCAGGTGGGTAAAACTATCCCTGTTAGGGACCGCCTGTATCCCAGGTGGGTAAAACTATCCCTGTTAGAGACCGCCTGCGTCCCAGGTGGGTAAAACTATCCCTGTTAGAGACCGCCTGTATCCCAGGTGGGTAAAACTATCCCTGTTAGGGACCGCCTGTATCCCAGGTGGGTAAAACTATCCCTGTTAGGGACCGCCTGTATCCCAGGTGGTTAAACTATCCCTGTTAGAGACCGCCTGTATCCCAGGTGGTTAAACTATCCCTGTTAGAGACCGCCTGTATCCCAGGTGGGTAAAACTATCCCTGTTAGGGACTGCCTGTATCCCAGGTGGGTAAAACTATCCCTGTTAGAGACCGCCTGTGTCCCAGGTGGGTAAAACTATCCCTGTTAGAGACCGTTTCTATCCCAGATGGGTAAAACTATCCCTGTTAGAGACCGCCTGTATCCCAGGTGGGTAAAACTATCCCTGTTAGAGACCGTTTCTATCCCAGGTGGGTAAAACTATCCCTGTTAGAGACCGCCTGTGTCCCAGGTGGGTAAAACTATCCCTGTTAGGGACCGCCTGTATCCCAGGTGGGTAAAACTATCCCTGTTAGAGACCACCTGTATCCCAGGTGGGTAAAACTATCCCTGTTAGAGACCGCCTGTATCCCAGGTGGGTAAAACTATCCCTGTTAGAGACCGCCTGTATCCCAGGTGGGTAAAACTATCCCTGTTAGAGACCGCCTGTATCCCAGGTGGGTAAAACTATCCCTGTTTGAGACCGCCTGTATCCCAGGTGGGTAAAACTATCCCTGTTAGAGACCGCCTGTATCCCAGGTGGGTAAAACTATCCCTGTTAGAGACCGCCTGTATCCCAGGTGGGTAAAACTATCCCTGTTAGAGACCGCCTGTATCCCAGGTGGGTAAAACTATCCCTGTTAGAGACCGTTTCTATCCCAGGTGGGTAAAACTATCCCTGTTAGAGACCGTTTCTATCCCAGGTGGGTAAAACTATCCCTGTTAGAGACCGCCTGTATTCCAGGTGAGTAAAACTATCCCTGTTAGAGACCGCCTGTATCCCAGGTGGGTAAAACTATCCCTGTTAGAGACCGCCTGTATCCCAGGTGGGTAAAACTATCCCTGTTTGAGACCGCCTGTATCCCAGGTGGGTAAAACTATCCCTGTTAGATACCGCCTGTATCCCAGGTGGGTAAAACTATCCCTGTTAGAGACCGCCTGTATCCCAGGTGGGTAAAACTATCCCTGTTAGAGACCGCCTGTATCCCAGGTGGGTAAAACTATCCCTGTTAGGGACCGTTTATCCCAGGTGGGTAAAACTATCCCTGTTTGAGACCGCCTGTATCCCAGGTGGGTAAAACTATCCCTGTTAGAGACCGCCTGTATCCCAGGTGGGTAAAACTATCCCTGTTAGAGACCGCCTGTATCCCAGGTGGGTAAAACTATCCCTGTTAGAGACCGTTTCTATCCCAGGTGGGTAAAACTATCCCTGTTTGAGACCGCCTGTATCCCAGGTGGGTAAAACTATCCCTGTTAGAGACCGCCTGTATCCCAGGTGGGTAAAACTATCCCTGTTAGGGACCGCCTGTATCCCAGGTGGGTAAAACTATCCCTGTTAGGGACCGCCTGTATCCCAGGTGGGTAAAACTATCCCTGTTAGAGACCGCCTGTATCCCAGGTGGGTAAACTATCCCTGTTAGAGACTGTTTCTATCCCAGGTGGGTAAAACTATCCCTGTTAGAGACTGTTTCTATCCCAGGTGGGTAAAACTATCCCTGTTAGAGACCGCCTGTATCCCAGGTGGGTAAAACTATCCCTGTTAGGGACCGCCTGTATCCCAGGTGGGTAAAACTATCCCTGTTAGGGACCGCCTGTATCCCAGGTGGGTAAAACTATCCCTGTTAGAGACCGCCTGCGTCCCAGGTGGGTAAAACTATCCCTGTTAGAGACCGCCTGTATCCCAGGTGGGTAAAACTATCCCTGTTAGGGACCGCCTGTATCCCAGGTGGGTAAAACTATCCCTGTTAGGGACCGCCTGTATCCCAGGTGGTTAAACTATCCCTGTTAGAGACCGCCTGTATCCCAGGTGGTTAAACTATCCCTGTTAGAGACCGCCTGTATCCCAGGTGGGTAAAACTATCCCTGTTAGGGACTGCCTGTATCCCAGGTGGGTAAAACTATCCCTGTTAGAGACCGCCTGTGTCCCAGGTGGGTAAAACTATCCCTGTTAGAGACCGTTTCTATCCCAGATGGGTAAAACTATCCCTGTTAGAGACCGCCTGTATCCCAGGTGGGTAAAACTATCCCTGTTAGAGACCGTTTCTATCCCAGGTGGGTAAAACTATCCCTGTTAGAGACCGCCTGTGTCCCAGGTGGGTAAAACTATCCCTGTTAGGGACCGCCTGTATCCCAGGTGGGTAAAACTATCCCTGTTAGAGACCACCTGTATCCCAGGTGGGTAAAACTATCCCTGTTAGAGACCGCCTGTATCCCAGGTGGGTAAAACTATCCCTGTTAGAGACCGCCTGTATCCCAGGTGGGTAAAACTATCCCTGTTAGGGACCGCCTGTCAATACTGACCCCTGACTCCTCAGGAATAACCTTTAGAGTTATCAATAAACAGAATTTATTAAATCGAACTCTGGCTCTCAAGACTGAGAAAAAAGTGATGATTCATCACGTTGACTTTGATCTCAGAACTCCAATTTTGATCTTCAAATTCTGACTGTAATTTTGGAATTCCAACTTTGATCTCAGAACTCCAACTCTGGCCTCAGAAATTCCACTGTGATCTCAGAATTCCGACTTTTCTCAGAACCTCGACTCTGGTCTCGGAATTCCAACTTTGATCTCAGAATTCCGACTTCGATCTCAGGATTATGACTTTTAATCTGAATTCTGAGTTTTGTTTTAGAATTCCTTTTTGATCTCAGAATAAATACTTTCCTAATTTGAAAAAAAAAAAAAAAAGTTTTGCGTCAGAAAAACTGTTGCCGAGTGCCCCCTATGATTTTCCGTACACTGACTTTAAGGTGAGTGTAAATTCCCGTTGCCATGACGGCGGTCATGTAACTCTAGTGATAGTAGGTTTGAACAGATCAGCGTTCTGCGGCACACTCCTATAAGTTTGTTTCTGTTCTCTTGTTAATAAAACTCATCGCCTTTACATGGGCGTGGAGCAGAGTTGAATAGAAAATCCCCGCCAGACCGTGGCTGATGGAACGTTTCCGTTATAAATGGGACGGATAAACGCTGAAGAACTGAGCGCCTTGATGGCGGACTCACCGGATCACTCCTGATGGTCTGGGCCAGCTGCTCCGTCAGTTTCTCACACACAGAGCCGTTTCCCGCCATCCTCATCTGCAGACCCTCCACCGCCGCCACCATGCTGCCTGCAGCCACCATGGACGGAGGGCTCGCGATGAACTTCACGTCTGTGTGGGGGCAACGCCAAACGTTACTATGGTTACCATCAGAACACTCACGACAGCAAAGAGAGAGACAAACCTGAGCTCAGCAGTCAGGTGAGAGTTAGTAGTAGGTGTTTAGTGCTTATGTAGAACAGGTAAGCATGCTCAGGACTGGCTGCACCTGAGGAGAGGGGGCGGCCCCAAGAGCATCCTTTCACCCATACTAGAACAGAAAACTGAGTCTGGAGGCTCTGAGGGTCTGCTAAAGTGGTGCAGGGTCAGAGTCAGTGGCGTCTGCCCTATGAGACCCCTCCCCTGGTGGGTGGGTGTGTCAGAGCCACCACAGAGGATCAGTCATCAGTAACAGGTTAGTTTCATGAGCTTGTCTTTCATTTTTAGTACCAACCATCCTTCTTCATGAACATTTCAACACTATAGAGAGACGCGTACCTGTAGCACAGAGCGCCACAAACGTCTGTGCGTGCTTCCTGAGGATCGGCCTGTTCTGCCCCCGTACCGCCAGCTGAGACAGGAAGTGGTCGATAAAGTCCAGGGGGGTCACAGAGGCCAGGTCCCACTTCAGCTTGTTCAGAACCATCAGCTCCATCTGCTGTGAGAGGACGAGGACAGGTTCAGGAGTGATCCAGGAACAGATGAACGGATTAACGCGGGCGGGCAGACGGAGGGCCCCTGTCTGCACGGGGGGATTTTTGGATTTAAGAGAGAAGGCTCTGAGGGTCTCTGAGACCACTAGGACACCTCCACAGGGAAGATGAGCTGGCAGTGAACTTGATCAGTGAAACAGGGGTAGAAGGTAAGATCAGCAGACCACTTAGGACCCTTCCTCCAGAGACGTTGGATCCAGAACAGTCTGCTGCTCAGATCAGCTCTGGTACTCTTAAAAACACTTACATCAATATTTCTAATCCTGGACCATCTAAACAGAAACCTGAATACTCATGACCAAGGTCGTCCATAAGGGGGATAAGGGCCAAGCTTTCTGGGACCCTGACAGACTAGGGCCCATGGAGGTCAGAAACCATGGTCCATTAAAGTCAGGCAGTGAAAACCTGAATAATAAAAGCTCTGACCAGAGCTACAAAGACTGATTTATTCATGATGGAGCAGCTCTTCATGTAAACTCCTGTTCTAAGACCAAATCAGCTTTTTACGTTCATGTTAACCATGTGGACGGCCATCTGAACCAGACCAGCAGGAAAATAATGTTGGACCTCACAGCTGGGCCACGATGTGCAAAAAACGTCAGGATGCCAGAGAATGAAGAGGAAGGAACTGAAATAACCCAGGGAAAATAACAGCAACAAGGAAAAAGGCAAAAAGGGCTAAAAAGTGGCAAAATGGGGGAAAAGCTGCAAAAAAAAGCTACCAAAGGCAAAAAAGGGGCAAAATGAACAGGAAAATGGTGGTTAAAGGTGGCAAACAATGACTTAAGAAAGCTAAAAAAACGTAATAAAATTAAGAGGAATATGGTATAAAGTAGTTAAAACAGGCATAAATGGTTTAAAGTTGCAAAAATGAGACAAAAGCTGCAAAAATCAGTTGACAAAGGCAAAAAAGGTGAAAATGGAAAATGGGCAGGAAAATGGAGAAAAGCAGTTAAAAAGTGGGCAACAAGGGGTTAAGAAAGGTAAAACGGGTAATAAAATGAGGAGGAACATGGTATAAAGTGGTTAAACAGAACAAAGAAACAATAATGGGAGAAAAGGTTTTCATTAAATCGTTTTTAAAAAATCAATCAGATCAATCTGAGCGTGAGCAGAGCAAGCGCTATAAAGCCAGACAGCTCTCAGCCTGGTCAGCGTGGACTCGCTGTCCAGCTCTAAACTGATGGTTTTAGATCAGATATGTCATTTACATGTATGTCACACTCCTAACAGGCTGTAGACTGATCAGCTGATCGTGGCAGAGCCAATCAGCTGATTTCCTCGTTAGTTATATTTGATGAATGAACATTTCTCATTGGTTTATATGGAGTCACTGTTGTCGCGAAACTAAAGACCTAATTTTAACATCACCACTTTGAATGTTGGGCTCAGGCTTTTCTAAAACCGCCTCGGTGCCGTTTGTGCTCAAGTCTTAAGTTGCTCGCTTAATTTTCCTGAGCTCATGCTCCATCCGTCCTCCTCTCACTCAGGTCATTTTGTCAAACTGAAACTCTGATTTTTCTCTGTACCAAACTTTCTCAGAGCTCTTAACTGATCTCTGCTCTTGGATTTTATGATGACTCCACCAACAGGTGGTACAGTGACCCAACTCCTTTGTAATCAGGGTTGTTTTTTGAGCTGCTTGTCTGCTTTGGTAATGTTTAGACCAGGTAGACACAAATGTTTCTGTCACAGTAAAAACCAGCAGATCCAGACAGCCCTAACGTTTCCTCTAAGCTAACATTATTCTCCTCAGATTCAAAGCTCTGCCCACTCCTGCCCACCTACCAGCAGCTGTGAGGGTGTGATGGAGTTGTCGGTGTAGATGCAGAGTTTCTCTGCAGTGAGCGGGATCGTCTCCTTCAGTTTGGACGCCAGGAACATGCAGGCAGCTCCCAGCAGCTGCAGGTGAGTCTTCTTCGTCCGCTCCACAGACAGGAAGCGGTCCAGGTAATTCATGGCGAGGGGGAAGACCTCCTCCTCACATTTCTGCTCTTCACAGACCTACAGCCAGAAACAAGACCACAACACTGTTAGCATTACACCTTACACATGCCTAATGTTATACTAAAGACCTGCACCCAAAAACAAGACCACAACATGTCTAATCATAGACTTAACTGATAAAGACTGATATCTACAGCTGATGTAGACTGATAACTACAGCTGATGTAGACTGATATTTACAGCTGATGTAGACTGATATTTACAGCTGATGTAGACTGATATTTACAGCTGATATAGACTGATATTTACAGCTGATATAGACTGATATTTACAGCTGATGTAGACTGATATTTACAGCTGATGTAGACTGATATTTACAGCTGATATAGACTGATATTTACAGCTGATATAGACTGATATTTACAGCTGATATAGACTGATATTTACAGCTGATACAGACTGATATTTACAGCTGATATAGGCTGATATTTACAGCTGATGTAGACTGATATCTACAGCTGATATAGACTGATATCTACAGCTGATGTAGACTGATATTTACAGCTGATATAGACTGATATTTACAGCTGATGTAGACTGATATTTACAGCTGATGTAGACTGATATTTACAGCTGATGTAGACTGATATTTACAGCTGATATAGACTGATATTTACAGCTGATATAGACTGATATTTACAGCTGATATAGACTGATATTTACAGCTGATATAGACTGATATTTACAGCTGATATAGACTGATATTTACAGCTGATATAGGCTGATATTTACAGCTGATGTAGACTGATATTTACAGCTGATGTAGACTGATATTTACAGCTGATATAGACTGATATTTACAGCTGATATAGACTGATATTTACAGCTGATATAGACTGATATTTACAGCTGATATAGACTGATATCTACAGCTGATATAGACTGATATCTACAGCTGATATAGACTGATATCTACAGCTGATATAGACTGATATTTACAGCTGATATAGACTGATATCTACAGCTGATATAGACTGATATCTACAGCTGATATAGACTGATATCTACAGCTGATATAGACTGATATCTACAGCTGATATAGACTGATATCTACAGCTGATATAGACTGATATTTACAGCTGATATAGACTGATATCTACAGCTGATATAGACTGATATCTACAGCTGATATAGACTGATATCTACAGCTGACAGACTGATATTTACAGCTGATATAGACTGATATCTACAGCTGATGTAGACTGATATCTACAGCTGATGTAGACTGATATCTACAGCTGATGTAGACTGATATCTACAGCTGATGTAGACTGATATTTACAGCTGATATAGACTGATATTTACAGCTGATATAGACTGATATTTACAGCTGATATAGACTGATATTTACAGCTGATGTAGACTGATATTTACAGCTGATATAGACTGATATTTACAGCTGATATAGACTGATATTTACAGCTGATATAGACTGATATCTACAGCTGATGTAGACTGATATTTACAGCTGATATAGACTGATATTTACAGCTGATATAGACTGATATTTACAGCTGATATAGACTGATATTTACAGCTGATATAGACTGATATTTACAGCTGATATAGACTGATATTTACAGCTGATATAGACTGATATTTACAGCTGATATAGACTGATATTTACAGCTGATATAGACTGATATTTACAGCTGATATAGACTGATATTTACAGCTGATATAGACTGATATCTACAGCTGATATAGACTGATATCTACAGCTGATATAGACTGATATCTACAGCTGATATAGACTGATATTTACAGCTGATATAGACTGATATCTACAGCTGATATAGACTGATATCTACAGCTGATATAGACTGATATCTACAGCTGATATAGACTGATATCTACAGCTGATATAGACTGATATCTACAGCTGATATAGACTGATATCTACAGCTGATATAGACTGATATTTACAGCTGATATAGACTGATATCTACAGCTGATATAGACTGATATCTACAGCTGACAGACTGATATTTACAGCTGATATAGACTGATATCTACAGCTGATGTAGACTGATATCTACAGCTGATATAGACTGATATTTACAGCTGATATAGACTGATATTTACAGCTGATATAGACTGATATTTACAGCTGATATAGACTGATATTTACAGCTGATATAGACTGATATTTACAGCTGATATAGACTGATATTTACAGCTGATATAGACTGATATTTACAGCTGATATAGACTGATATCTACAGCTGATATAGACTGATATCTACAGCTGATATAGACTGATATCTACAGCTGATATAGACTGATATCTACAGCTGATATAGACTGATATTTACAGCTGATATAGACTGATATCTACAGCTGATATAGACTGATATCTACAGCTGATATAGACTGATATCTACAGCTGATATAGACTGATATCTACAGCTGATATAGACTGATATTTACAGCTGATATAGACTGATATCTACAGCTGATATAGACTGATATCTACAGCTGATATAGACTGATATCTACAGCTGATATAGACTGATATCTACAGCTGATATAGACTGATATCTACAGCTGATATAGACTGATATCTACAGCTGATATAGACTGATATCTACAGCTGATATAGACTGATATCTACAGCTGACAGACTGATATTTGCAGCTGATATAGACTGATATCTACAGCTGATGTAGACTGATATCTACAGCTGATGTAGACTGATATCTACAGCTGATGTAGACTGATATCTACAGCTGATGTAGACTGATATTTACAGCTGATATAGACTGATATTTACAGCTGATGTAGACTGATATTTACAGCTGATGTAGACTGATATTTACAG
Source organism: Cheilinus undulatus (assembly GCF_018320785.1). Classification (NCBI taxonomy): domain Eukaryota; kingdom Metazoa; phylum Chordata; class Actinopteri; order Labriformes; family Labridae; genus Cheilinus; species Cheilinus undulatus. The sequence continues at coordinate 51,535,844 of NC_054873.1, forward strand.
CTGATATAGACTGATATTTACAGCTGATATAGACTGATATTTACAGCTGATATAGACTGATATTTACAGCTGATATAGACTGATATCTACAGCTGATGTAGACTGATATCTACAGCTGATGTAGACTGATATCTACAGCTGATGTAGACTGATATTTACAGCTGGTGTAGACTGATATTTACAGCTGATATAGACTGATATTTACAGCTGATATAGACTGATATTTACAGCTGATATAGACTGATATTTACAGCTGATGTAGACTGATATTTACAGCTGATGTAGACTGATATTTACAGCTGATGTAGACTGATATTTACAGCTGATATAGACTGATATTTACAGCTGATGTAGACTGATATTTACAGCTGATATAGACTGATATTTACAGCTGATGTAGACTGATATTTACAGCTGATATAGACTGATATTTACAGCTGATATAGACTGATATTTACAGCTGATGTAGACTGATATTTACAGCTGATGTAGACTGATATTTACAGCTGATGTAGACTGATATTTACAGCTGATATAGACTGATATTTACAGCTGATATAGACTGATATTTACAGCTGATGTAGACTGATATTTACAGCTGATATGTTTCAGTAGATATAGTTGATAAAGGTTGATGTTTGCATTTATTAGCCTGTTGCTAAAGTGTTCTTTAGCCTTTGTCCTAGTCTGTGTCTAACTGTTCTCTCAGTGCATTGCTATTGTGCGGACTGGACAGCAGTAGAAACACATTGATATGTCCTCAACTCTAACTTTATTTTCTTTACATCCCTGGTGCACCTGTGGATATTTTCTTCATTCCTTTTAGGAAAACTAACCCAGGCTGTATGCTGTCTGGACATTAATTATCACCGATATCTGATATTATCAATGGTTATACCATGGTTGTCATTAAATCAGTGACTGTCCCAACCCTAGATTACATTTCAGTGTGATTTAACCCTAACCCTGACTTGAGGGCTGCAGTGAAAGAGGACGGTGGCCGGATGTGGTCCACTGACCACCAGTTGCCCACCCACAAACAGGGATAAATGTGGGAATGCTGTGAGCCAACCTCATGTGTGTTAATGCTTTTCATAAGGAAAGTGTCCCAACCCTAAAGCCACGGTCTCCTTGGGTGTAGGTCATTTAACTAAAGAGGAAATGGGGATTTTAAAAGTCCCCCCTCATAAATAATCTGTATGGATGCATGATTACGTGACAATACTGCAAACAGACTAGAACAAGGCTGCCATATACGCGGAGAGTCTCTGTGGCAGACTAAGGCTGTAAACTTCACTAACGTTAATTGCAGGTCGATGAGCCTCAGTAAAGCTGAGGACCCTCAATTCCTCACGAGCCTCCAACACAAAGGCAGCGCGTGGTCTGCAGCCTGTTGGCCCCAACCTCCTCAGAAATGTTCATAAACAATCATTAAATACTCTACACATGAAGTACAGACGCATTTCTGCAGATGGAGCGGGTTTAAGTCCCTGCTGGGATAAAATTAGAGAGTAAGCGGATAATAAACTTTAATTTAGGGCGACGGTTTGTTTCAGCCACAACTTTTCTAACTCCATTGTCTGATTGAAAGAACATTCTGGACATTTCAGCTTAGACTGTTTAGTCTAATTCAGGCCACAGAGACATTAAAACACATCTTCAGACGTGTACAAAGCCTTTGTTTGACCGATTTGATAGCAGCCACCGAACACAACATCAGTCCGAACTCCGTTTAAAAACATGCTAAATGAAAAAAAATGCTGCCATTTTCACATTAAACGCCAGTTTATTTGACGTTTCATGGTGGGATTACGAAATAAGTTTTCATCTTTAATTCGGCATTAATTTCTATCATATTTAAGCTGAGTCTGTTACGTTTAAAGCCTTTAAATCTCTGAAAGTCTCTCACAAAGACAGCGGCGCTGCTACAGAGCAGCACAGTGAGCTACACCAGCAGGCCAAACTCCGCCTATAAACATGCTAACTATAAGAAAAAGTGTTAAAGTTTTCAACTAAGTGCTTATTTTTAAACTTTTAAGGGTGGGGTCGATAATAAAGGGTTCCGTGTTTAATTCGGCCTATATTTTCATCATATTTCAGCTGATTTTATTACGTTTTTAGCTTTTCTTTCTGCAAACTTCTGCCAAAGGGGCAGTAGCGCTGCTACCGAGCAGCTTCAGATAGCGACAACAATGGGCCAAACCCCTTTTAAAAACATGCCAACTATTCAAAATAACGTTAATTTCCCCCACCGTGTGCATTCTGTGTAACATTTTAAGTGCTGGAATGAGTAATACTGCTTCCAGCTTTCATTCGGCTGTAATTTCTTTCACCTTAAGCTGATTCATTTAGTGTTTCCCTCACCTCCAGCATCCAGGTGGCCACTATCCTCCTCATGTACGGAGCGATCTCCTTCTGGACGCATTTGAAGTAGTTAGCAGCGGGGAGGTACTTGTCCTCTGCCCGCAGCAGAGCGTTCAGGACCCGGTCAGTGAGCAGGTTGGAGTCCCGGTAGGCCCTCCTGATGGCAGGCCTGTCCCCTTCACAGCACAACAACTGCGCTTCCATTTAATTTCGTCTGCTTCAAAAGGAAACCTCTGGAGGAGTTTCAACAAGACCTAAAAATCCCTGGAAGCACAATGTCTTCCAGTTTTATTATTTTAAATAAATTAGCGGGTAATCTGATGAGTCCTGGTTCGTCTCTGCTGTCTCCTGTGTTAGCTTATTCCTTCTTTGTTCCTTTTTTAATCTTTTTTTGTGTCGTTTGTTTTGTTAAAAGTAGAAAGTTTCGCTTCTGCCAGCAGAATCCGAAAAGTTTACTAGCCAATGCCCCCCGCTCTGCCCCTCTTTATACGAAGACTGCGTCAGCCAATCAGAGGACACCAAAGCACATCCGGTCTAACATTTCAAAATAAAACCACACACTCCAGAACGTGAGTACCCGTTCATTCATGATCACGACGTAGAAATGACAAAATTACAAGGAAATAATAATAAATACGAGATAAATGTCATAACAACAACACGAAGAGCCATTATGAGGAAAAAGAAACACACACACACACACATAAATATACATAGAAAGTCTAAAGATGGAAGTACAAAGTTAAAAGACGTTATGAGATAATAATCCACATTAAGAAAAAAAAATCCTAATTTCGACTCAAAAATTATATTCATTTGAAAGGTGTTGTAAAAATTATACGTTATTATGAGGCAGTTTGATATATTTTTATGATGTAAAGTCTTTGGTTTTATTCCTCTTGATATTTACAGCTGATACAGATCAATAATTACAGCTATAAGATAGGCTCAATTTAACATGAAATTAAATACCATCATTAATAAATTAAAAGCCATTAGGAAATTAAAAAAGAAGTTGAAAAGGGTATATAAGTAAAAATGAAAATTTTGTAAAAAAAAAAGTAGAAATCCTGAATAAATAATTCACATATATTTGATTTATTTCGAGATTTAAGACACATAAATGTGAAAGGGGGTTTTAAAAATAAGGTTGTAAATGTATTTGATGTAAGATAAGATGTAAATTCACAATCATGAGAATTAAATAGAAACTATCAGATAAAAAAATATTTTATCTTTTATTTTGGCTGGTGTCAAAAATCTGATTTCTATATGTTGGATTGTCATTGTTTTAAAAGAAAATGTGACATTAATGGCCTATGAGTGTTATATGAGATGAAAAGAACAAAATATGATGTTAAACATCCATAATGTAACATAAAGATAAATTAGGGGGTGTTCAGGTATGATTGTGGGATCTAAATGTGGGAATTATCAGATTTTAATTTATAATAATGAAATTATTTGCCCCATTTTCCTTGTAGTCATTAAAATTGCCCCATCCTTTTAAAAAAGCAAGAAAAATTCTACTTCCGGTAAGAGAGCTACACTTAGTTAGCTTTATTCTTTAAACACAGAAAGAGAGCGAGAGAGAGAGAGAGAGAGAAGGAGAGAGTGAGGGAGAGAGAGAGAGAGAAGGAGAGAGTGAGGGAGAGAGAGAGAGAGAGAAGGAGAGAGTGAGGGAGAGAGAGAGAGAGAGAGAAGGAGAGAGTGAGGGAGAGAGAGAGAGAGAGAGAAGGAGAGAGTGAGGGAGAGAGAGAGAGAGAGAAGGAGAGAGTGAGGGAGAGAGAGAGAGAGAAGGAGAGAGTGAGGGAGAGAGAGAGAGAGAGAAGGAGAGAGTGAGGGAGAGAGAGAGAGAGAGAGAAGGAGAGAGTGAGGGAGAGAGAGAGAGAGATGACCCCAGTCTATCATAAATGAAACTAAACTAAAGTAGAGTTACCGCGGTTTACAGAGGGCTGACTGCAGAAATGTGCTCAGAGCATGCTAATAAACTACTCAGCATGCTCTGAGTAGATCAGTTACCCCTGCTCTACTGCTGGATGAAATGTCCATAAACTTTACAGGGTGACACTGTGTTCTAAGGCAAGGATGGAATGTCCATAAACTTAACAGGGTGACACGGTGTTCTAAGGCAAGGATGGAATGTCCATAAACTTAACAGGGTGACACGGTGTTCTAAGGCAAGGATGGAATGTTCATAAACTTAACAGGGTGACACGGTGTTCTAAGGCAAGGATGGAATGTCCATAACCTTTACAGGGTGACACTGTGTTCTAAGGCAAGGATGGAATGTTCATAAACTTAACAGGGTGACACGGTGTTCTAAGGCAAGGATGGAATGTCCATAAACTTAACAGGGTGACACGGTGTTCTAAGGCAAGGATGGAATGTTCATAAACTTAACAGGGTGACACGGTGTTCTAAGGCAAGGATGGAATGTCCATAACCTTTACAGGGTGACACTGTGTTCTAAGGCAAGGACGGAATGTCCATAAACTTAACAGGGTGACACGGTGTTCTAAGGCAAGGATGGAATGTCCATAAACTTAACAGGGTGACACGGTGTTCTAAGGCAAGGATGGAATGTCCATAAACTTAACAGGGTGACACGGTGTTCTAAGGCAAGGATGGAATGTCCATAACCTTTACAGGGTGACACTGTGTTCTAAGGCAAGGACGGAATGTCCATAAACTAAACAGGGTGACACGGTGTTCTAAGGCAAGGATGGAATGTCCATAACCTTTACAGGGTGACACGGTGTTCTAAGGCAAGAATGGAATGTCCATAAACTTAACAGGGTGACACGGTGTTCTAAGGCAAGGATGGAATGTCCATAAACTTAACAGAGTGACACGGTGTTCTAAGGCAAGGATGAAATGTCCATAAACTTAACAGGGTGACACGGTATTCTAAGCCAAGGATGAAATGTCCATAAACTTACCAGGGTGACACGGTGTTCTAAGGCAAGGATGGAATGTCCATAAACTTAACAGGGTGACACAGTGTTCTAAGGCAAGGATGGAATGTTCATAACCTTTACAGGGTGACACGGTGTTCAAAGGCAAGGATGGAATGTCCATAAACTTAACAGGGTGACACGGTGTTCTAAGGCAAGGATGGAATATTCATAACCTTTACAGGGTGACACTGTGTTCTAAGGCAAGGATGGAATGTCCATAAACTTAACAGGGTGACACGGTGTTCTAAGGCAAGGATGGAATGTCCATAAACTTAACAGGGTGACACGGTGTTCTAAGGCAAGGATGGAATGTTCATAAACTTAACAGGGTGACATGGTGTTCTAAGGCAAGGATGAAATGTCCATAAACTTAACAGGGTGACACGGTGTTCTAAGGCAAGGATGGAATGTTCATAAACTTAACAGGGTGACACGGTGTTCAAAGGCAAGGATGGAATGTTCAAAAACTTTAGATGGTGACATTGTGTTCAAAGCCAAGGATAGAATGTTTATTGACTTTAAAGGGTGACACGGTGTTCTAAGGCAAGGATGGAATGTCCATAAACTTAACAGGGTGACACGGTGTTCTAAGGCAAGGATGGAATGTTCATAAACTTAACAGGGTGACACGGTGTTCTAAGGCAAGGATGGAATGTCCATAAACTTACCAGGGTGACACGGTGTTCTAAGGCAAGGATGGAATGTCCATAAACTTAACAGGGTGACACAGTGTTCTAAGGCAAGGATGGAATGTTCATAACCTTTACAGGGTGACACGGTGTTCAAAGGCAAGGATGGAATGTCCATAAACTTAACAGGGTGACACGGTGTTCTAAGGCAAGGATGGAATATTCATAACCTTTACAGGGTGACACTGTGTTCTAAGGCAAGGATGGAATGTCCATAAACTTAACAGGGTGACACGGTGTTCTAAGGCAAGGATGGAATGTCCATAAACTTAACAGGGTGACACGGTGTTCTAAGGCAAGGATGGAATGTTCATAAACTTAACAGGGTGACATGGTGTTCTAAGGCAAGGATGAAATGTCCATAAACTTAACAGGGTGACACGGTGTTCTAAGGCAAGGATGGAATGTTCATAAACTTAACAGGGTGACACGGTGTTCAAAGGCAAGGATGGAATGTTCATAAACTTTAGATGGTGACATTGTGTTCAAAGGCAAGGATAGAATGTTTATTGACTTTAAAGGGTGACACGGTGTTCTAAGGCAAGGATGGAATGTCCATAAACTTAACAGGGTGACACGGTGTTCTAAGGCAAGGATGGAATGTTCATAAACTTAACAGGGTGACACGATGTTCTAAGGCAAGGATGGAATGTCCATAAACTTAACAGGGTGACATTGTCTTCAAAGGCAAGGATGGAATGTTTATTGACTTTACAGGGTGGCTTTGTGTTCTATTTGTGGGACCTGGTGCAGGTCTAGTTAGAGAAAAGAATGTTACAGCTCCAGTGTTCTGTTCTCTGATCTTCCTTTTTTGGTGAGAAGACAAACATTTTCAGATGCTAGCTTAGCCGTTAATTCATTTCTCTAGGAAAGAAGAGGAAAAGAGAATAAATGTAGACAAGTTAGTTTGATCTGTTAAAATGTTGGTTATTTATCTAACGATGATTGGGAAACGGCCTGTTTCTTGATGTCGTATTTGTGGTGTGAATTAAATGTCCGTTGGCCGTAAATAGACTGACCACAGAGATCTACGTCTCCACGTCTGCGTCTCTGAGCGTGATCTTTAACCCCGGTTTCTCAGGGTGGCCCAGTCCAGGGTCATACTCTGGACACAGCACACAATAGTAGTCTATAGGTTCTATTGATACGCTGTGATTGATCCCTCTTACAATGGACGCTGATCCATGGTGATCGGCTTCGCCTGCCTTCTGCCATGACGCCCGCTAAAGTTTGCAGGATCTGTTTTTTTGCCTGCAGAGCTTCATCCTGAGACTCAGAGGAGACGTGGAGGCCATTCAAAGGTCTGAGGAGTACCAGGTCATCATCAGGAGGAGGTACCAGAGCCTGCTCTCTGGCTGGCATGGTTCTCAGGTAAGGTTCTTTTAGGAATGGCTCTGAAGGTTCTGTCCTCAGTGACGGCCCACAGCGGTTCAGAGGTGTTAGCTAGGACCAGGGCCGGTCTAGGCTAAAGAGACAAGTGCTAATGCTGAAGACAGATGTGTCCGAGAGCACACAGAGGTCTCCATGCTGAGGAATCTCAGCCACCATCCTTCACCGCAGTGCCATGAAAGAGCCGAGCTGACAGAGAGACAGAGACCGGGACAGGGAGAGTGATGATCCAGACCAGGACTCACACCAGACCACATTCACATGATTCAGATTCCTATGGTTCCCTCATAAAGGTTTACCTCGATGATAAACCTCACATTAATCTGGACAGAGCACACAAGATAAGGTAGAACACAATGGTTCCATAAAAGTTGGGACGCTGTGAATGAAAACAGAGATCATCAAACCTGATAAACCAGAAACAACAAATCCGACGTTAAACTGAGAAACACGCCTCAGAAAAGTAGGGACAGGGCCATGTTTACCACTCTGTAGCATCTCCTCTTCTTCAAGAACAGTCTGTAAACGTCTGGCCAGCTGATGGAGAGGAATGTTGTCCCATTTTTGTCTGATGTTGGATTCTAGCTGCTCTGGGTCTTCTCTGCTGGTTTTCTCCTCCTCTGATGCTCCAAATGTTTTCTGTTAGTGAAAAGTCTGGACTGCAGGCAGACCAGTTCAGGACCCGGACTCTTCTCCTGTGAAGCCATGCTGTTGTGATGGATGTGGTATGTGGTTTAGCATGGTCTTGCTGACAGAGACGTTGTCTGGATGGGAGCATATGTGTCTCTAAAAGCTCTCTCTACTTTCAGCATTGATAGTTCCTCTCCAGATGTTAGAGCTGCCCACGCCATAGGCACTAATGCAACCCCATCCCATCAGAGATGCAGGCTTTAGACCTGAGCCAGGAGAACAAGCTGGATGCTCCCTCTCCTCTGTAGTCCACAGGACACAGGGTCTGTGGTTTCCTCTGACCACAGAACAGTTTTCCATGTCTCCTCTGACCACAGAACAGTTTTCCATGTTTCCTCTGACCACAGAACAGTTTTCCATGTTTCCTCAGTCCATATTAAATGAGCTTTGGTCCAGAGAAGACGGCGGTGGTGTTGTGAATCAAATATGCGTCTATAAGATTTTACAATCACAGCGACCCAACTTTTTTGGAATGGGAGTTGTAATTTATTTCAGATAGTTGTTGTATTTCAGTTCCAGTAACTAAATAGGAGTTATACATGGTTAGTTTTAGTGAACTTTATCAGCTCTCTTCATGATTCTGCTTGAACTGAGTTAAAATGTGATGAAACTCCTGACAGCGAGCCTTCAGGAGGAACGACGGCAGAAACGTTCATCTGTGGAGACAGACATTAGAGCTCGCCCTACTCTGCTCCTGAGGCTGCTGGCTCTAACAGGCTGGAGAGAATCCTTCAGTTTCAACCCCCCAAAAGACCCCCCCCCCGGGTCAGAGGCAGCAGTTGGGGGTGGGGGTTCTGAGGATGGAGGACAGTCTCTGCCAGCTCTCTGTCCTGGTGTCCAGACTTGATAGCCGTGATACGAGGCCTTTCATGGGCTCAAAAGACTCGGACGCAGTGCTCAGCCAATGGGAGCGGCGGGTGCTCAGCACTCACTTATACATACATGAGAGCTGTGGGTAGAGCTTACACTAACGAGGCTTTTGTGATGCTAATAAGAATGAATTAGCCACCAGCTAACAGGCTAGCTGTGCCTCTTTAACTGCTTTTCTCCTCCATGTTGTCATAATCGTGCTATAAAGGGGCACGCTGGAACACTATAGACAACAGATCTATGGGGTACTGGTTAGACTGGCCTGGACTGGTGTGCATGTAAAGGGACTTCAACCCACTTTTCTAAAAGTGCCAAACAAAGAACAGGAAGTGAACGTTAGTATCTGTGCCCTAGAAAGAGTCGTGGTATGTCGTATTTATGACGAACCAGCATCCAGACCAGGCTGGGCCCCGACCGACAGTTCCCTCATTGATGAGCTGAGAAGTGTGTAGATTAGTTCTTGGTGCCACTTTTAGACCCCTTCAGTCACTGTTTGCCCCTTTGTAAACCCACTGTTGCCGCTTTTGAACAACTTTTCACAATTTTTCACCCACTTTTGCCATTTTTGCCTTTCTGAGCCATTTTTGCCCTTGATATCTATTTCTTTTTCTTTTAACCAAATTTTGCCAAACTACCAACTACTGGCCTGGCAGGGACACTACGGGGACTTTTGTAGTTTTGTAGATTGGTGGTAGTTACCATCTAAATGTTCCTGTCTCAGTGCTGACTGTTTTGGAACATGAAATTAAAAAAATGATTCCCTTAGACTCCCTTCATTCTAGATGCGGTAAAAACAAAGCTGATATTTGGATTGGATCTGACTTTCCCATAACAAGGTATGCTGTTTGTCATCATTTGCTGGGCTGGCTAGAAACACCAGTATCACCTTCATGTTTTATTCTGTTGGTAGTAATTTCTGATCATTGAAACAACCCTCTAAGACAGCAGTAAATCTCAACGAGTCTGCCACTGACCCTGAACCTAAATCAGGATCATCTCTGGTCTAAACGCTACACTGTGAATGTAGCCCAGAAGAAAGGCTTGAAAGAAGAGAAAGAGATGGTTTCCCCATAAAGGCTTTCTAAACCCAGAGTCCAAATACAATGGAGCATAATGAAAAGATGGATAGAGTAATTGTCCTGTTAAGTGATCCGAAAAGACAGGCTAGGGCGGGGGAGGAGAGGGGGGGCTGTGGGTGTGTGACACAGCACACTGAGAGGCCAAGGGTGCTAACAAGAGGAAAACCTCAAGACAATACTCTCCTCAATGGCTGCCCCCCACTCGGTTCTACCCCCCAAAAAGACCTGCAGAGAGTTTGGATGAGTTAAAGTTTGGACGAGAACACTGATATGCCAGCAATGTTTCCTTCATGTTAAATGTCATCAGTTGGCAACTTCTGGAAAAGTGGATGGAGCTGGGGAGAAGCCTCAAGCCTCTCCAGCTCCACCCACTTTTACAAAAGTTGCCAACCATGGCCAAATTTTAGGCAAAAAAAAAAAAGAACGAAAAAGTTCCTACCTCTCCCTCTTTACCAACATTTACACTTTGCCTTTGAAAATGATGTCATCCTAAAAAATTTATAAACATTCCATTCTTGCCTTTGAAGATGATGTCATCCATCAAATTTACAAATATTCCATTCTTGCCTTTGAAGATGATGTCATCCATCAAATTTACAAATATTCCATTCTTGCCTTTGAAGATGATGTCATCCATCAAATTTACAAATATTCCATTCTTGCCTTTGAAGATGACAGCATCCCTCAAATTTATAAATATTCCATTCTTGCCTTTGAAGATGATGTCATCCCTCAAATTTATAAATATTCCATTCTTGCCTTTGAAGATGATGTCATCCCTCAAATTTATAAATATTCCATTCTTGCCTTTGAAGATGATGTCATCCTGAAAGGTTAATAAACATTTCATTCTTTCCTTTGAAGATGATGTCATCCTGAAAGGTTAATAAACATTTCATTCTTTCCTTTGAAGGTGATGTCATCCTGAAAAGGTCGTAAAACTTTCCATTCTTACCTTTGAAGATGTCATCCATCAAATTTATAAATATTTCATTCTTACCTTTAAAAATGATGTCATCGTGGAAACGTTGTAAAACATGCCATTCTTACCTTTAAAGATGATGTCATCGTGGAAAGGTTGTAAAACATGCCATTCTTACCTTTGAAGATAATTCATTCTTAAACTTGGACCAACCAGGACTCTTCTAGAGTTGGTCACCATTGGGGTCACCTGCAGGGATTAAACTGGAATTCAAATTCTGCCACACACATTTTTGGTCTCCTCTCTGCTTTCGAAAACTAAAACTACAGAAAATCAAACTATCCCCGACCCCTGGAAACAGCTCTGTGACCCACGTTTAGGTCCTGAGCCACATGTTGAGAACCACAGGTCTCATACGTCAGCGTTGTCGTTGCTGATGTTTTTGATAAACTGCGTGAAGGACTCGCTCTCCCCCAGTTCAGCGGTCGGTCCGCACAGCGGGCAGAGGCGATGGGGGGTGTTTGACCTCTGACCCCTCCTCTTTCTCCGTCCTATCCCTGACAGCCATGAATCTCCAAGCTGAGAGAGAAACATGGCTGGAAACCCCCTCTTTACTCCTCTCCTTCCTCTTTCTGCTCCGTCCTCCTCCCCTCCCTCCCCCCATGACCCTTTACTTCCATTTTCCCTCACCTCTCTCCCCCTCCCCCACCTCCGTCACCACCGCCCTCTCCTCTCCTCTGTCAGCGTTAACAACCTCTTTGTTTTAGGCCGTTTCCACTCCTCATTTCTGTCAGATTTTGCCTGAGACCTGCACAGGTAGACCACCAACACAGCCCTGTGATTGGTCGGCTGGGTGTCTGCCAGTCTCTGAGTAATGTCTGCAGACAGGAAAGTTAACAGGATTCATTTAAAGATGATTCTAAGAACTGAGGAGATGCTGAGGCTGAAGCAGCTGGGAAAGTAATGTCATAAATAATGTAATCAAATACTGTGATTATAATCTAACATGCAGATATTTAAAGTTTTAAAGTCCCTGTAAAGTGAAATCCTAAATGTGAGTCTTAACACACTAGATGTACTATATTGCCAAAAGTATTCACTCACCCATCCAAATAAATCAGGTGTTCCATTCACTTCCATGTCCACAGGTGTATAAAATCATCACCTAGGCATGCAGACTGTTTCTACAGACATCAGTGAAAGAATGGCTCGCTCTCAGGAGCTCAGTGAATTCCAGCGTGGTACTGTGATAGGATGCCACCTGTGCAACAAGTCCAGTGGTGAAATTTCCTGGCTCCTAAATATTCCACAGTCAGCTGTCAGTGGTATTAGAACAAAGTGGAAGCCATTGGGAACCACAGCAACTCAGCCACCAAGTGGTAGGCCACGTAAAATGACGGAGGATGAGGGTCAGAGGATGCTGAGGTCATAGTGCACAGAGGTGGCCAACTTTCTGCAGAGTCGATGGCTACAGACCTCCAAACTTCATGTGGCCTTCAGATTAGCTCAAGAACAGTGGTAGAGAGCTTCATGGAATGGGTTTCCATGGTAACAGCTGCATCCAAGCCATACATCACCAAGTGCAATGTAAAGTGCCGGATGCAGTGGTGTAAAGCACACCGCCACTGGACTCTAGAGCAGTGGAGACGCCTTCTCTGGAGCGACCAATCACACCTCTTCATCTGGGGATCTGATGGACCAGTCTGGGTTTGGTGGTTGCCAGGAGAACAGTACTTGTCTGACTGCATTGTGCCAAGTGTAAAGTTTGGTGGAGGGGGGATTATGGTGTGGGCTTGTTCTTCAGGAGCTGGGCTTGGCCCCTTAGTTCCAGTCAAAGGAACTCTGAATGCTTCAGCATACCAAGAGATTCTGGACAATTCCATGCTCCCAACTTTGTGGGAACAGTTTGGGGATGGCCCCTTCCTGTTCCAACATGACTGTGCACCAGAGCACAAAGCAAGGTCCATAAAGACATGGAGGAGAGAGTTTGGTGTGGATCAACTTGACTGGCCTGCACAGAGTCCTGACCTCAACCCCATAGAACACCTTTGGGATGAATTAGAGCGGAGACTGAGAGCCAGGCCTTCTGGTCCAACATCAGTGTGTGACCTCACACACCTGTGCTTCTGGAAGAATGGTCAAACATTCCCATAAACACACTCCTAAACCTTGTGGAAAGCCTCCCGGAAGAGTCGAAGCTGTTATAGCTGCAAAGGGTGGACCCACGTCAGATTAAACCCTATGGATTAAGAATGGGATGCCACTGAAGTTCATATGTGAGTCAAGGCAGGTGAGCGAATACTTGTGGCAATATAGTGTATGATCTAGTAAGAAATCTGGACTCTAAGTTCTGCACACATATTCCAGACTGTGGGCTTCATTAAACCCCTTTAGCCTCGGTTTATATTTTCAGAGTTCATCATAGACGGACAATGAGCTCCCACGGCGAGCGCTGACACGTATTCGACATGACAGATGTTCAGAAATGTAAAAGTGGCGAGAGAGGTGACGACACGGCCAGCTCCAATCTGCCCCGTCTCCATTTTATCAGACAGCAGATTAGTGTAGCTGTCACCACGTCCAGAATTATGTAACTGACCATATGCACATGCTCCTTACCCATAATCCTTAGATAAACAACAGGATATCCTCTAGGGATTAAGACCCAACAACATATGGTTCACGTCCTGCACCCACAGGGCCCAGAACTGGCCCTCAGCACGGCCCCGTTACCAAACACTGGTTCAATAAGCAGATGACTGGTTCCTCTTGGCCCACTTACAGAACAATAGACGGACTAAAGGTCACATACACAAGACTGTGGGGAGAGCCGGAGCCGGGGGGGCCAGCATGGGTGGGGTGGGGCAGGGGCCCCGTGGGGGGGGTTATGGGTTATGAGGGGAGTCTGAGGTGAACTAAGGCCAGGGAGGAGGAAGTGATCCAACGGTATCAAACTGGTATCAAACTGGTATCAAAAGAAGCTCTGGAAGACTTGATCTAAACGTTTAGTTTTACAGCAAAAGATGGCCCAGTAGAGGACAGGGCGGGGTGGGATGGTCATCAGTGGGACAGCAGCAGGGGTTACTGTAGGTCACTCTGGTGGTCATTAGTTTCATGGTTGTGGTCAGAGGTTTTTGGGCCCCCTTTGAGGTCCCTGTTTAGGTCCCTCTAAGCTGCAGCAGCCACCTGTTCTCTGCCCTGTTCACTTTTAGGGTAACCTCTAAAGATCTGGACTGGTTTTAACTTGAAGACCTGGAGGAAAAACCACCTGAGTAGTAAAATTTCTGGATTTCTGGTGGATTTAAGTCCTGCTGAGTTCCTCTCAGAGGTGCCTCATTTAAATCCTTCACTCAGGAGTCCAGGCTTAGGGTCTGACCTGTGGCTCCTTTCCTGCATGTCATTCCCATGATCCCTGACTAAAGCTCTAGTCATTCTTGGTTGGCCTCTCCTCACCTCTGCTGGTTAAATCTCTAAACCCTGGGACTTAAGGAGGGGCCGAGGATCTGGACCAGGGCCAGCAGAAAGTGGAGCAGACTGAGTCACAAAGCCGGACCGTGGGTGCGTTATCAGTTCTTATCACAAACCTTCATTCATAAAACTCTTTGAATGGATCACTGAGCTGAGCGTGGGAGTTTAAATACCAAACACTACACCTGGGAAGCACAATGACCATATATGGACTTCCTTTATGTTGGTGGGTTTTACTTTTATCACCTCGTCTATGAAACAGATAAACCCGTCTTTCTTTAGAAAGCAAACATTCAGACAAACTGGACTACAAACCTTTAAAATAAAAGTAGTGGGTTAAAGGTGCAGTACGTCAGATTTCACACGATAAAGATCTGGATGGAGTCAGAGCCATCATCCACATGATCAAGACCACAAACCAGGACCATCATCCACATAATGAAGACCACAAACCAGGACCATCATCCACATAATGAAGACCACAAACCAGGACCATCATCCACATCATCAAGACCACAAACCAGGACCATCATCCACATCATCAAGACCACAAACCAGGACCATCATCCACATCATCAAGACCACAAACCAGGACCATCATCCACATAATGAAGACCACAAACCAGGACCATCATCCACATCATCAAGACCACAAACCAGGACCATCATCCACATCATCAAGACCACAAACCAGGACCATCATCCACATCATCAAGACCACAAACCAGGACCATCATCCACATAATGAAGACCACAAACCAGGACCATCATCCACATCATCAAGACCACAAACCAGGACCATCATCCACATCATCAAGACCACAAACCAGGACCATCATCCACATAATGAAGACCACAAACCAGGACCATCATCCACATCATCAAGACCACAAACCAGGACCATCATCCACATCATCAAGACCACAAACCAGGACCATCATCCACATAATGAAGACCACAAACCAGGACCATCATCCACATAATCAAGACCACAAACCAGGACCATCATCCACATAATGAAGACCACAAACCAGGACCATCATCCACATAATGAAGACCACAAACCAGGACCATCATCCACATAATGAAGACCACAAACCAGGACCATCATCCACATCATCAAGACCACAAACCAGGACCATCATCCACATAATGAAGACCACAAACCAGGACCATCATCCACATAATCAAGACCACAAACCAGGACCATCATCCACATAATGAAGACCACAAACCAGGACCATCATCCACATTATGAAGACCAAAAACCAGGACCATCATCCACATCATCAAGACCACAAACCAGGACCATCATCCACATCATCAAGACCACAAACCAGGACCATCATCCACATCATCAAGACCACAAACCAGGACCATCATCCACATAATGAAGACCACAAACCAGGACCATCATCCACATAATGAAGACCACAAACCAGGACCATCATCCACATAATGAAGACCACAAACCAGGACCATCATCCACATCATCAAGACCACAAACCAGGACCATCATCCACATCATCAAGACCACAAACCAGGACCATCATCCACATAATGAAGACCACAAACCAGGACCATCATCCACATCATCAAGACCACAAACCAGGACCATCATCCACATCATCAAGACCACAAACCAGGACCATCATCCACATAATGAAGACCACAAACCAGGACCATCATCCACATAATCAAGACCACAAACCAGGACCATCATCCACATAATGAAGACCACAAACCAGGATCATCATCAAAACCACAAACCAGGACCATCATCCACATAATGAAGACCACAAACCAGGACCATCATCCACATTATGAAGACCAAAAACCAGGACCATCATCCACATCATCAAGACCACAAACCAGGACCATCATCCACATCATCAAGACCACAAACCAGGACCATCATCCACATCATCAAGACCACAAACCAGGACCATCATCCACATAATGAAGACCACAAACCAGGACCATCATCCACATAATGAAGACCACAAACCAGGACCATCATCCACATAATCAAGACCACAAACCAGGACCATCATCCACATCATCAAGACCACAAACCAGGACCATCATCCACATAATGAAGACCACAAACCAGGACCATCATCCACATAATGAAGACCACAAACCAGGACCATCATCCACATAATGAAGACCACAAACCAGGACCATCATCCACATCATCGAGACCACAAACCAGGACCATCATCCACATCATCAAGACCACAAACCAGGATCATCATCCACACCATCAAGACCACAAACCAGGACCATCATCCACATAATGAAGACCACAAACCAGGTCCATCATCCACATCATCAAGACCACAAACCAGGATCATCATCCACATCATCAAGACCACAAACCAGGACCATCATCCACATCATCAAGAACACAAGCCAGGACCATCATCCACATCATCAAGACCACAAGCCAGGACCATCATCCACATAATGAAGACCAATAACCAGGACCATCATCCACATCATCAAGACCACAAACCAGGATCATCATCAAGACCACAAACCAGGACCATCATCCACATAATGAACACCACAAACCAGGACCATCATCCACATAATGAAGACCACAAACCAGGACCATCATCCACATCATCAAGACCACAAACCAGGACCATCATCCACATCATTAAGACCTCAAACCAAGACCATCATCCACATAATGAAGACCACAAACCAGGACCATCATCCACATAATCAAGACCACAAACCAGGACCATCATCCACATAATGAAGACCACAAACCAGGATCATCATCAAGACCACAAACCAGGACCATCATCCACATAATGAAGACCACAAACCAGGACCATCATCCACATCATCAAGACCACAAACCAGGACCATCATCCACATCATCAAGACCACAAACCAGGACCATCATCCACATCATCAAGACCACAAACCAGGACCATCATCCACATAATGAAGACCACAAACCAGGACCATCATCCACATAATCAAGACCACAAACCAGGACCATCATCCACATCATCAAGACCACAAACCAGGACCATCATCCACATCATCAAGACCACAAACCAGGATCATCATCCACATAATCAAGACCACAAACCAGGACCATCATCCACATCATCAAGACCACAAACCAGGATCATCATCCACATAATCAAGACCACAAACCAGGATCATCATCCACATAATCAAGACCACAAACCAGGACCATCATCCACACCATCAAGACCACAAACCAGGACCATCATCCACATAATGAAGACCACAAACCAGGACCATCATCCACATCATCAAGACCACAAACCAGGACCATCATCCACATCATCAAGACCACAAACCAGGATCATCATCCACATCATCAAGACCACAAACCAGGACCATCATCCACATAATGAAGACCACAAACCAGGTCCATCATGCACATCATCAAGACCACAAACCAGGTCCATCATCCACATAATGAAGACCACAAACCAGGATCATCATCCACATCATCAAGACCACAAAGCAGGACCATCATCCACATCATCAAGACCACAAACCAGGACCATCATCCACATCATCAAGACCACAAACCAGGATCATCATCCACATCATCAAGACCACAAACCAGGATCATCATCCACACCATCAAGACCACAAACCAGGACCATCATCCACATCATCAAGACCACAAACCAGGACCATCATCCACATCATCAAGACCACAAACCAGGACCATCATCCACATCATCAACACCACAAACCAGGATCATCATCCACATCATCAAGACCACAAACCAGGACCATCATCCACATAATGAAGACCACAAACCAGGTCCATCATGCACATCATCAAGACCACAAACCAGGTCCATCATCCACATAATGAAGACCATAAACCAGGATCATCATCCACATCATCAAGACCACAAAACAGGTCCATCATCCACATCATCAAGACCACAAACCAGGACCATCATCCACATAATGAAGACCACAAACCAGGACCATCATCCACATCATTAAGACCACAAACCAGGTCCATCATCCACATAATGAAGACCACAAACCAGGACCATCATCCACATCATTAAGACCACAAACCAGGACCATCATCCACATAATGAAGACCACAAACCAGGACCATCATCCACATCATTAAGACCACAAACCAGGTCCATCATCCACATAATGAAGACCACAAACCAGGATCATCATCCACATCATCAAGACAACAAACCAGGATCATCATCCACATCATCAAGACCACAAATCAGGACCATCATCCACATAATGAAGACCACAAACCAGGATCATCATCCACACAATGAAGATCACAAACCAGGACCATCATCCACATCATCAAGACCACAAATCAGGACCATCATCCACATAATGAAGACCACAAACCAGGATCATCATCCACATCATCAAGACCACAAATCAGGACCATCATCCACATAATGAAGACCACAAACCAGGATCATCATCCACATAATGAAGACCACAAACACTGTGGCCCCACTAAACATTACCAAGTCCAGCAGAGACCAGACCTGCTCACCACTCCTCTGAAGGCCCCTCTGAAGCTCTCAGCCCTCTGCTCTTTGTTTTCATGGAGGACCAGCTGAACCCTCTAAACCATGCCAGCTGATGCCAGCTGCTCTCCTGAAAACCAGCTGGCAGAGGGATCGGGGTCTAAGCCAGAGGGTCCAGGAGGATCTGGGCTTCATTCTGAGGTATTTTAGTCTCTCATGAGTGTTTGAGGTGTAGGTTTCAGACTGGGAGCTCTGAGTCACAACAACAAGAAAAGACGAGCAGCAGGGCCAGGCTCGGCTCCGCCCAGGTCCTCTTCTGACTTCCTGTTCTGAACTGAGGACTGGTCCATCACCCTTTACAAAGAGGGCGGGTCTAGACCCCTACATTCTGACCCAGACCCTTTACAAATAGGGCGGGTCTAGACCCGTACTCTCTGATCCAGACCCTTTACAAATAGGGCGGGTCTAGACCTGTACTCTCTGATCCAGACTCTTAACAAATAGGGCAGGTCTAGACCTGTACTCTCTGATCCAGACCCTTTACAAAGAGGGCAGGTCTAGACTGTTCAGTAAAGGGTCTTAGTCTAGTCCAGTGGTTCTCTGGACCCCCCACCACCTCCTTATCAACAGTTGAAACCCAAAGTTTGAAAAACATGAACTGCAGATTAATCAGTTCCTAGAGTTCAGGGTGATGAAACAAAGGGACGGTCTCTGCCAGTACCTCTCTGAACCTGAACCCAGACCTTAGAGCTCCCCTGGTCTCTGCCAGTACCTCTCTGAACCTGAACCCAGACCTTAGAGCTCCCTTGGTCTCTGCCAGTACCTCTCTTAACCTGAACCCAGACCTTAGAGCTCCCCTGGTCTCTGCCAGTACCTCTCTGCACCTGAACCCAGACCTTAGAGCTCCCCTGGTCTCTGCCAGTACCTCTCTGAACCTGAACCCAGACCATAGAGCTCCCCTGGTCTCTGAAACAGCTCCATCAGATAGATATGTAAGGTTTCATTGTGATGATTAATTAAATTAATTAGTCCAGACTGAGGAGGGCCGACCATGTGGGTGGGCTCTGAAGATGCCACTGTGTTGGCCCTCAGGATCCGTCTTTGTGTCTGTGTGAGGAGGACGGCCTGGGAAAGGACCCACAATGCTGGACTCCATGCTTGATAAGACTCATTAATTTTCAGTGACGTTATTCAGCTGACGATGAAGCGGGCCAGGACTCCCGCTGAGGCGAAACAAGCACAGAGACCTCCGACGCCAAGCGCTCCTCCTCCTCAGAGACCGCTCCTCTTCTGATGGAGCCGCCGACATCACCGACACCTTCATCTTCATTGTTGTCTACGACCACGTCTGTCCAACCAGACCTGACTCTGAACCACCTCAGGACTACAGTCCTCACCTGTTTATGACTGAATCAAGGTGTTCCAGTCAGACCCTCAGGTGTTCCACTCAGACCCTCAGGTGTTCCAGTCAGACCCTCAGGTGTTCCACTCAGACCCTCAGGTGTTCCAGTCAGACCCACAGGTGTTCCAGTCAGACCCTCAGGTGTTCCAGTCAGACCCTCAGGTGTTCCAGTCAGACCCTCAGGTGTTCCAGTCAGACCCTCAGGTGTTCCAGTCAGACCCACAGGTGTCCCAGTCAGACCCTCAGGTGTTCCAGTCAGACCCTCAGGTGTTCCAGTCAGACCCTCAGGTGTTCCACTCAGACCCTCAGGTGTTCCAGTCAGACCCTCAGGTGTTCCACTCAGACCCTCAGGTGTTCCAGTCAGACCCTCAGGTGTTCCAGTCAGACCCACAGGTGTTCCAGTCAGACCAACAGGTGTTCCAGTCAGACCCTCAGGTGTTCCAGTCAGACCCTCAGGTGTTCCAGTCAGACCCTCAGGTGTTCCAGTCAGACCCTCAGGTGTTCCAGTCAGACCCACAGGTGTTCCAGTCAGACCCTCAGGTGTTCCAGTCAGACCCTCAGGTGTTCCAGTCAGACCCTCAGGTGTTCCAGTCAGACCCTCAGGTGTTCCAGTCAGACCCTCAGGTGTTCCACTCAGACCCTCAGGTGTTCCAGTCAGACCCTCAGGTGTTCCACTCAGACCCTCAGGTGTTCCAGTCAGACCCACAAGTGTTCCAGTCAGGCCCTCAGGTGTTCCAGTCAGACCCACAGGTGTTCCAGTCAGACCAACAGGTGTTCCAGTCAGACCCTCAGGTGTTCCAGTCAGACCCTCAGGTGTTCCACTCAGACCCTCAGGTGTTCCAGTCAGACCCATAGGTGTTCCAGTCAGACCCACAGGTGTTCCAGTCAGACCAACAGGTGTTCCAGTCAGACCCTCAGGTGTTCCAGTCAGACCCTCAGGTGTTCCACTCAGACCCTCAGGTGTTCCAGTCAGACCCATAGGTGTTCCACTCAGACCCTCAGGTGTTCCAGTCAGACCCACAGGTGTTCCAGTCAGACCCTCAGGTGTTCCAGTCAGACCAACAGGTGTTCCAGTCAGACCCATAGGTGTTCCAGTCAGACCCTCAGGTGTTCCAGTCAGACCCACAGGTGTTCCAGTCAGACCCTCAGGTGTTCCAGTCAGACCAACAGGTGTTCCAGTCAGACCCTCAGGTGTTCCAGTCAGACCCACAGGTGTTCCAGTCAGACCCACAGGTGTTCCAGTCAGACCCACAGGTGTTCCAGTCAGACCCTCAGGTGTTCCAGTCAGACCCACAGGTGTATAAAATCCTCACCTGTCCATGCAGTCTCAGTGATCCTAAATGATTGTCCTGCAGAGCTCAGTGGTTCTGTTATGATGACTCCTTTGACCTTCATCCCTGCTGTATATTCCAGTCAGCTGTCAGAGATATTAGAGAGTGGAAGAGTTTAGGAACAACAGCTGTCTTCACTAAACCGCCTCTTACACTCATCCTACCCTCACATAGTTTGTCCATGTCTATGTGTTCCTGTAATGCGTCCTTGGGTTTCTTGAAAGGCGCTATATAAATTCAACATATTATTATTATTATTATTATTATTATTATCATTATTATTATTAACAGCACCTCAGACCAGGTCAGATCACAGAGAGGTCAACGACTGCTAAGGATCATGGGTAAACGTCTCCAAGTCTCTGCTGGTTCATCGCTGAAGAGTTCTGAACGTCCATTAATGTAAACACCAAAACTGCAGCAGGAGCTTCATGAATGGGTTTCCATGGCAACAGCGGCATGCTAGCCTCAGCGACAACGCTATGCTTCCAACAGTTTGGGGAGGACCCTTTTCTATTCCAGCATGACCGTGGCCCAGAGACCAGAGAAGGACTAGACAGACTAGAGTCCTGACCTCAACCCCATCCAGCACCTTTGGGATGAACTGGAACAGAGAATGTGGTCCAGGGCTTCCTGTGTAAAGTGGTCTAAAGACTGGACTTTAGCCGTTTGAAGGCACTCTTTCTTCAGTCTGAGTTCTGATTGTGTCAGACGTGTTTGATATCGTCGTAGGTCTTCAGTGTGGGCGGATGCTACTCGTGTTTGTCAGTGACCTTACCATCGATGACCAATAGGAGCCGCTGTTGTGTGAGCACATTAAATCACACTACTGGGATTTTCAAAGTAAAAGCCCCATCACTTTGTTTCTGTGGTGAGATGACTCACATTTTTATAAGGTGCTTTTATTCTGAAGGGTTTCAGGGATAGTTCCTGGGTTGCTGCAGTCACATGCAAAGATGCTTCGCTGTTTAACTTTACTTTTATTTCTACTCGATGTAAATGATTTAAAAACAGAGGTATTAACAAGCAAATCCCAGAAAAGTTGGGACAGAAGCAGCATAACCACTTTAATCTGCCATCTCTGCTGTTAACCCATGGTCTTTCCATCCAATTTTAGAACATTTTACCCAATTTAAGGTCTTTTTACTCATTTTTGGTGTTGTTAAAACCAATATTGTCACATTTTCTGCCCATTTTTGCCCCTTTCACCCATATTTGTCACGTTTCTGCTGATTTTAATGCTTTAATTTTGTTTTTGCCCATTTAAACCCATTTTTCACACTTTAAAATCTCATTTCCTACATTTTTTAACAGTATTTTGTCCATGTTTGCCACTTTTAACCCAATCCTGCCATTTCTGCCTCCTCTGTTAACCCATTTTGCCATTTTTAAGCCCATCTCCAACACTTCTCCTCCATTTTGCCTCTCTTAACTCTTTATTGACAGGATTATTTAATTTTTCTCTTGGTCTTTGTCTGGTATCCTGATGTTGGTGCTCTGAAGTCTAACATTACTTTCTAACGTTCGTCCCCTCTACCCCTCCTCACTGTTAACATGGCCAGTAAAAGGCTCTGCTTTAAGGAAAGGGTTTAGGTTTTTAGGGGGCTTTACAGAGTCCTGTTGCTCTGATCAGAGAGGTTTTCATTCAGGTTCAAAAGAAACATGATCACAGATGAACTCCATCATGGACCGGGGTCTTGCTGACCCCCATGGTCCTGAGAGCTCTCCCCTCTGCCCCCCTCACAGAAAGTCCTGATCTCAGATTTCTCAGGTCTCATCAGGATATTTTCATGTTTTGTGTCATAACTTTTCTAACTTATGAACTTCGTGTATTCAGCAGACGCCGTGTGGTCGTGGTCGTCTTTAGCATGTCCCTGCTCGCTTGCTCGCTCACTCTCTCTCTCTCACCTCTCACCCTCAGGATGCCTGGGCCCGTCCGGCTCTCCATTCTCACCGTCCTTCTCTTTCTCAGCCCATTACCCCGCGGTTCAAGCCAAGCTGTGCCGTCTCTTTGTTTCCCTCCGCTTGGATCGATCTGACATGGCATGGCCTCCAGCAGCATAATGGCCATCGGCATACACAGGAACTCCGTACAAACCGCCGGGCTTAAACAATGGCGGCAACAATGCCATCACATAAGGACAATACAGGCCAGACAGACTTGGCTGAACAATGGTGCACGCTGCACGTCGCTCTGCTCTCAACTAGGCCACATCAGCCTTTGTTCAGCAGATTAGGCTGATTTGCATTTCACACATCATGGCTCTGATAATTGATTTACAGCTGGACTTCAAAGTTTGGGAAAGTTTGGGAAAAAGTGTAAAAGCCCTGAAAACAGACTGAGTTTGGAGGAAAATGGTGAAGAAACAGAATGTAGAGCAGCTATGGTGGTACTGAGGGATGGAGGAATATCACACAGAATGTTACAACGTCCAAGTTATAACGTTCTAATGTCCATGGTACAACATTGTAACATCCATGTGACAATGTTCTAACGTCCATGTTATAACATTCTAACGTCCGTGTAACAACGTTCTAACGTCCATGTTATAACATTCTAACGTCCGTGTAACAACGTTCTAACGTCCATGTTATAACATTCTAACGTCCGTGTAACAACGTTCTAACGTCCATGTTACAACATTGTAACGTCTGTGTGACAATGTTCTAACGTCCATGTTATAACATTCTAACGTCCGTGTGACAACGTTCTAACGTCCATGTTATAACATTCTAACATCCGTGTAACAACGTTCTAACGTCCATGTTATAACATTCTAACGTCCGTGTAACAACGTTCTAACGTCCATGTTATAACATTCTAACGTCCGTGTAACAACGTTCTAACGTCCATGTTATAACATTCTAACGTCTGTGTAACAACGTTCTAACGTCAATGTTATAACATTCTAACATCTATGTTATGATGTTCTAACATCAATGTTATACCGTTCTGACATGCATGTTATGATGTTCTAATGTCCATGTTATAACATTCTAACATCTATGTTATAATGTTGTAAAATCCATGTTATGATGTTCTAATGTCCATGTTATAACATTCTAACATCCATGTTATAACATTCTAACATCTATGTCATGATTCTCTAACATCCATGTTATAACATTCTAACATCTATGTTAGGATGTTCTAACATCCTAACATCTATGTTATAACATTCTAACATCTATGTCATGATGTTCTAACATCCATGTTATAACATTCTAACATCTATGTCATGATGTTCTAACATCCATGTTATAACATTCTAACATCTATGTTAGGATGTTCTAGCATCCTAACATCTATGTTATAATGTTCTTACATCTATGTTATGATGTTCTAACATCCATGTTATAACATTCTAACATCTATGTCATAACATTCCAACATCCATGTTCTAACATTCTAACATCCATGTTATAACATTCTAACATCCATATTATAACATTCTAACATCTATGTCATCATGTTCTAACATCCATGTTATAACATTCTAACATCTATGTTAGGATGTTCTAACATCCTAACATCTATGTTATAATGTTCTAACATCTATGTATGATGTTCTAACATCCATGTTATAACATATTAACATCTATGTCAAGATGTTCTAACATCCATGTTATACCATTCTAACATCTATGTTATGATGTTCTAACATCCTAACATCTATGTTATAATGTTCTAACATCTATGTTATGATGTTCTTACATCCATGTTAGAACATTCTAACATCTATGTTATGATGTTCTAACATCCTAACATCTATGTTATAATGTTGTAAAATCCATGTTATGATGTTCTAATGTCCATGTTATATCATTCTAATATCTATGTTATAATGTTCTAACACCTATGTTATAACATTCTAACATCTATGTCATAACATTCCAACATCCATGTTCTAAGATTCTAAAATCCATGTTATAACATTCTAACATCCATATTATAACATTCTAACATCTATGTCATAACATTCCAACATCCATGTTCTCACATTCTAACATCTATGTAATGATGTTCTAACGTCCATGTTATAACATTCTAACATCCATGGTATGATGTTCTAACAGCCATGTTCTAACATTCTAACATCCATGTTCTAACATTCTAACATCCATGTTCTAACATTCTAACATCCATGTTCTAACATTCTAACATCCATGTTATGATGTTCTAACAGCCATGTTATAACATTCAAACATCCATGTTCTAACATTCTAACATCCATGTTATAACATTCTAACATCCATGTTCTAACATTCTAACATCCATGTTCTAAAATTCTAACATCCATGTTATAACATTCTAACATCCATGTTATGATGTTCTAACAGCCATGTTATAACATTCTAACATCCATGGTATGATGTTCTAACAGCCATGTTCTAACATTCTAACATCCATGTTCTAACATTCTAACATCCATGTTCTAACATTCTAACATCCATGTTCTAACATTCTAACATCCATGTTATGATGTTCTAACAGCCATGTTATAACATTCTAACATCCATGGTATGATGTTCTAACAGCCATGTTCTAACATTCTAACATCCATGTTCTAACATTCTAACATCCATGTTATAACATTCTAACATCCATGTTCTAACATTCTAACATCCATGTTCTAACATTCTAACATCCATGTTCTAACATTCTAACAGCCATGTTATAACATTCAAACATCCATGGTATGATGTTCTAACAGCCATGTTCTAACATTCTAACATCCATGTTCTAACATTCTAACATCCATGTTCTAACATTCTAACATCCATGTTATAACATTCTAACATCCATGTTCTAACATTCTAACAGCCATGTTATAACATTCAAACATCCATGGTATGATGTTCTAACAGCCATGTTCTAACATTCTAACATCCATGTTCTAACATTCTAACATCCATGTTATAACATTCTAACATCCATGTTATGATGTTCTAACATCCATGTTATAACATTCTAACATCCATGTTCTAACATTCTAACATCCATGTTTCTAACATTCTAACATCCATGTTATAACATTCTAACATCCATGTTATAATATTCTAACATCCATGTTCTAACATTCTAACATCCATGTTCTAACATTCTAACATCCATGTTATAACATTCTAACATCCATGTTATGATGTTCTAACATCCATGTTATAACATTCTAACATCCATGTTCTAACATTCTAACATCCATGTTTCTAACATTCTAACATCCATGTTATAACATTCTAACATCCATGTTATGATGTTCTAACAGCCAAGTTATAACATTCTAACATCCATGTTCTAACATTCTAACATCCATGTTCTAACATGCTAACATCTATGTCATAACATTCTAACATCCATATTATAACATTCTAACATGTATGTTATGATGTTCTAACATCCATGTTATAATATTCTAACATCCATGTTCTAACATTCTAACATCCATGTTATGATGTTCTAACAGCCATGTTATAACATTCTAACATCTATGTTATAATATTCTAACATCCATGTTCTAACATTCTAACATCCATGTTCTAACATTCTAACATCCATGTTCTAACATTCTAACATCTATGTCATAACATTCTAACATCCATGTTCTAACATTCTAACATCCATGTTCTAACATTCTAACATCCATGTTATAACATTCTAACATCTATGTCATAACATTCTAACATCCATGTTCTAACATTCTAACATCCATGTTCTAACATTCTAACATCCATGTTATGATGTTCTAACAGCCATGTTATAACATTCTAACATCTATGTTATAATATTCTAACATCCATGTTCTAACATTCTAACATCCATGTTCTAACATTCTAACATCCATGTTCTACCATTCTAACATCTATGTCATAACATTCCAACATCCATGTTTCTAACATTCTAACATCCATGTTATAACATTCTAACATCCATGTTATGATGTTCTAACAGCCATGTTATAACATTCTAACATCCATGTTATAATATTCTAACATCCATGTTCTAACATTCTAACATCCATGTTCTAAAATTCTAACATCCATGTTCTAACATTCTAACATCCATGTTATGATGTTCTAACAGCCATGTTATAACATTCTAACATCCATGGTATGATGTTCTAACAGCCATGTTCTAACATTCTAACATCCATGTTCTAACATTCTAACATCCATGTTATAACATTCTAACATCCATGTTCTAACATTCTAACATCCATGTTCTAACATTCTAACATCCATGTTATAACATTCTAACATCCATGTTATGATGTTCTAACAGCCATGTTATAACATTCTAACATCCATGGTATGATGTTCTAACAGCCATGTTCTAACATTCTAACATCCATGTTCTAACATTCTAACATCCATGTTATAACATTCTAACATCCATGTTCTAACATTCTAACATCCATGTTCTAACATTCTAACATCCATGTTCTAACATTCTAACAGCCATGTTATAACATTCAAACATCCATGGTATGATGTTCTAACAGCCATGTTCTAACATTCTAACATCCATGTTCTAACATTCTAACATCCATGTTCTAACATTCTAACATCCATGTTATAACATTCTAACATCCATGTTCTAACATTCTAACAGCCATGTTATAACATTCAAACATCCATGGTATGATGTTCTAACAGCCATGTTCTAACATTCTAACATCCATGTTCTAACATTCTAACATCCATGTTATAACATTCTAACATCCATGTTATGATGTTCTAACATCCATGTTATAACATTCTAACATCCATGTTCTAACATTCTAACATCCATGTTTCTAACATTCTAACATCCATGTTATAACATTCTAACATCCATGTTATGATGTTCTAACAGCCATGTTCTAACATTCTAACATCCATGTTATAACATTCTAACATCCATGTTATAATATTCTAACATCCATGTTCTAACATTCTAACATCCATGTTCTAACATTCTAACATCCATGTTATAACATTCTAACATCCATGTTATGATGTTCTAACATCCATGTTATAACATTCTAACATCCATGTTCTAACATTCTAACATCCATGTTTCTAACATTCTAACATCCATGTTATAACATTCTAACATCCATGTTATGATGTTCTAACAGCCAAGTTATAACATTCTAACATCCATGTTCTAACATTCTAACATCCATGTTCTAACATGCTAACATCTATGTCATAACATTCTAACATCCATATTATAACATTCTAACATGTATGTTATGATGTTCTAACATCCATGTTATAATATTCTAACATCCATGTTCTAACATTCTAACATCCATGTTATGATGTTCTAACAGCCATGTTATAACATTCTAACATCTATGTTATAATATTCTAACATCCATGTTCTAACATTCTAACATCCATGTTCTAACATTCTAACATCCATGTTCTAACATTCTAACATCTATGTCATAACATTCTAACATCCATGTTCTAACATTCTAACATCCATGTTATGATGTTCTAACAGCCATGTTATAACATTCTAACATCCATGTTATGATGTTCTAACAGCCATGTTATAACATTCTAACATCCATGTTATAACATTCTAACATCTATGTCATAACATTCTAACATCCATGTTCTAACATTCTAACATCCATGTTCTAACATTCTAACATCCATGTTATGATGTTCTAACAGCCATGTTATAACATTCTAACATCTATGTTATAATATTCTAACATCCATGTTCTAACATTCTAACATCCATGTTCTAACATTCTAACATCCATGTTCTACCATTCTAACATCTATGTCATAACATTCCAACATCCATGTTTCTAACATTCTAACATCCATGTTATAACATTCTAACATCCATGTTATGATGTTCTAACAGCCATGTTATAACATTCTAACATCCATGTTATAATATTCTAACATCCATGTTCTAACATTCTAACATCCATGTTCTAACATTCTAACATCCATGTTCTAACATTCTAACATCTATGTCATAACATTCCAACATCCATGTTTCTAACATTCTAACATCCATGTTATAACATTCTAACATCCATGTTATGATGTTCTAACAGCCATGTTATAACATTCTAACATCCATGTAATTATGTTCTAATATCCCTCACAACAACCCTCGCACTTTGCGGGTATATGCATTTTGAGACCGCCCCAAGGGGTCCTGGACCCCAGGTTGGGAACCAAGGCCCTAGACCTACCACTGCGCTTCGCTGTGCGGCCATGGGACGGGATAAGACCACGTCCTGGCTTACAAAGTCTGTGTTTTCTTCTGTGGAACCAAACTGGTCAGAATCAGTGGAACCAGACTGATACAGGGATCTGCTATCATGATGATCAAACTGGACATGGTCAATGATTCATCACCAGGAAGCAGGCGTCTGAGATTTCAGAGCTCACATTGATCCTGATAGCCAGTTATTCAGGTTGATGATAATTCAGACCAAAGTCTCAGCTGGTTAAAGAATAACGGCGGTGTTTTTCATCACGTCTGACCGCAGAATGACTTTGATCTCTCAGCAGATAAGAGACGACTTTTACTTTCATTTTGACCAACGCTCACTTCAACCGCTCAGAGACGAAAAATACACAATAAATATGTCAAGATGGACGGGGGAAGAGTGAAGGGAGAGGTTCAGCAGTGACTGATCTGATAACACAGAGAGGATGGATGTCAACTAAACAGCCTCTTTTATGTCATTTTAAGAAATTGTTAGATTATAAGGGTTCAGTCATGAGGCCAGGAGAGAAGAGGGTTGGACAGTAGGATCTCCTGATTACCAGAACATGGAGCTGCTGTACCGTCTGTGTTATTCTGCATGTCTAATCATGGATACATCACACAACAACCACAGAGACACTGACATGAATGTGACCTTTAACCTTTTCTCCAGTCTGACCCTTCCACAGCACAGTGAAAACATAAAATCACTGAAATAAGAAAAATCCAGACACACCCTCTCACTAGTGTTCAATCCACAGTCAGAATCCTGGCTTTGTGTTTCTGTTAGCATGTGTGACGCTGCAGCCTGTTAATCCTCTGAGGGATAAAGATGGCCGACAGCAGGTCAGCTGGTCTGGAGCACTTTAAGAAAAACAAACGCAGCATTAAACCTCTCATCTGTCCTCAGCAGCAGGAAGTCTGAGGGGGAGGGAGTGAAGTGTTTACCCTTTAGCTTAGCATAGAGACTGCAAACAGAGGAGAGCGTTAGCTTAGCATAGAGACTGCAAACAGAGGAGAGTGTTAGCTTAGCATAGAGACTGCAAACAGAGGAGAGTGTTAGCTTAGCATAGAGACTGTAAACAGAGGAGAGTGTTAGCTTAGCATAGAGACTGCAAACAGAGGAGAGTGTTAGCTTAGCATAGAGACTGTAAACAGAGGAGAGTGTTAGCTTAGCATAGAGACTGTAAACAGAGGAGAGTGTTAGCTTAGCATAGAGACCGCAAACAGAGGAGAGTGTTAGCTTAGCATAGAGACTGCAAACAGAGGAGAGTGTTAGCTTAGCATAGAGACTGCAAACAGAGGAGAGTGTTAGCTTAGCATAGAGACTGCAAACAGAGGAGAGTGTTAGCTTAGCATAGAGACCGCAAACAGAGGAGAGTGTTAGCTTAGCATAGAGACTGCAAACAGAGGAGAGTGTTAGCTTAGCATAGAGACTGCAAACAGAGGAGAGTGTTAGCTTAGCATAGAGACTGCAAACAGAGGAGAGTGTTAGCTTAGCATAGAGACCGCAAACAGAGGAGAGTGTTAGCTTAGCATAGAGACTGCAAACAGAGGAGAGTGTTAGCTTAGCATAGAGACTGCAAACAGAGGAGAGTGTTAGCTTAGCATAGAGACTGCAAACAGAGGAGAGCGTTAGCTTAGCATAGAGACTGCAAACAGAGGAGAGTGTTAGCTTAGCATAGAGACCGCAAACAGAGGAGAGCGTTAGCTTAGCATAGAGACTGCAAACAGAGGAGAGTGTTAGCTTAGCATAGAGACCGCAAACAGAGGAGAGTGTTAGCTTAGCATAGAGACCGTAAACAGAGGAGAGTGTTAGCTTAGCATAGAGACTGTAAACAGAGGAGAGTGTTAGCTTAGCATAGAGACCGCAAACAGAGGAGAGTGTTAGCTTAGCATAGAGACTGCAAACAGAGGAGAGTGTTAGCTTAGCATAGAGACTGTAAACAGAGGAGAGTGTTAGCTTAACATAGAGACTGTAAACAGAGGGGAGTGTTAGCTTAGCATAGAGACCGTTAACAGAGGAGAGTGTTAGCTTAGCATAGAGACTGCAAACAGAGGAGAATGTTAGCTTAGCATAGAGACTGTAAACAGAGGAGAGTGTTAGCTTAGCATAGAGACTGTAAACAGAGGAGAGTGTTAGCTTAGCATAGAGACTGTAAACAGAGAGGAGTGTTAGCTTAGCATAGAGACCGCAAACAGAGGAGAGTGTTAGCTTAGCATAGAGACTGCAAACAGAGGAGAGTGTTAGCTTAGCATAGAGACTGTAAACAGAGGAGAGTGTTAGCTTAGCATAGAGACTGTAAACAGAGGAGAGTGTTAGCTTAGCATAGAGACTGTAAACAGAGGAGAGTGTTAGCTTAGCATAGAGACTGTAAACAGAGGAGAGTGTTAGCTTAGCATAGAGACTGCAAACAGAGGAGAGTGTTAGCTTAGCATAGAGACTGTAAACAGAGGAGAGTGTTAGCTTAGCATAGAGACTGTAAACAGAGGAGAGTGTTAGCTTAGCATAGAGACTGTAAACAGAGGAGAGTGTTAGCTTAGCATAGAGACTGCAAACAGAGGAGAGTGTTAGCTTAGCATAGAGACCGCAAACAGAGGAGAGCGTTAGCTTAGCATAGAGACTGCAAACAGAGGAGAGTGTTAGCTTAGCATAGAGACTGCAAACAGAGGAGAGTGTTAGCTTAGCATAGAGACCGTAAACAGAGGAGAGTGTTAGCTTAGCATAGAGACCGCAGACAGAGGAGAGCGTTAGCTTAGCATAGAGACCGTAAACAGAGGAGAGTGTTAGCTTAGCATAGAGACTGTAAACAGAGGAGAGTGTTAGCTTAGCATTGAGACTGTAAACAGAGGAGAGTGTTAGCTTAGCATTGAGACTGTAAACAGAGGAGAGCGTTAGCTTAGCATAGAGACTGTAAACAGAGGAGAGTGTTAGCTTAGCATAGAGACTGTAAACAGAGGAGAGTGTTAGCTTAGCATAGAGACTGTAAACAGAGGGGAGTGTTAGCTTAGCATAGAGACTGTAAACAGAGGAGAGTGTTAGCTTAGCATTGAGACTGTAAACAGAGGAGAGTGTTAGCTTAGCATAGAGACTGCAAACAGAGGAGAGCGTTAGCTTAGCATAGAGACTGTAAACAGAGGAGAGCGTTAGCTTAGCATAGAGACTGTAAACAGAGGGGAGTGTTAGCTTAGCATAGAGACTGTAAACAGAGGGGAGTGTTAGCTTAGCATAGAGACTGTAAACAGAGGAGAGTGTTAGCTTAGCATAGAGACTGTAAACAGAGGGGAGTGTTAGCTTAGCATAGAGACTGTAAACAGAGGGGAGTGTTAGCTTAGCATAGAGACTGTAAACAGAGGGGAGTGTTAGCTTAGCTCTGGAAGGACCATGGATCCAGTTAGCTGGGGTTAGCTCTAATTCTTTAGTTTCCATGCAGGGATGTTCACACTCAGCCTGGACCTTTAGATCTCTGAGTAAACACTGATCACTTTGTTAAACCAGCTTGCAGAACTCACATATTTCTCGCTTTGTAATCATTCGTGATCTTACTTCACATTAAAATGCTTTTTCTCCAACAGTTTCGTCATTTTTATTGCTTCATGAATCCAGACTTGGAAGAGTCGGGCCCCTACAGATGTCCACACTCTGCTCATGCTCAGTAACCATGGTTAGTTTAGACATGGTTCAGGGCCCTGAAGTGGTCCAGGTGACATCTTTATGAGAGCTCACTCGTCACAAACAGCGGGTGTGAGAGTCGTTCATGTCTGAGGTGGAGAGGATGGACGTCTGTCGAGGATTAACAGCCAACAATGACGTAGAGGTGTGTCTGTGTTATCGTGTTTTAGTAACGTGTGGTCAGCTACGGCCTGTTAATGGCAGAAATGAAGAGAAAAGCCCCCAACATCCCAAGCTTCACAAACACTTTGTCCTCTGTCCTCTGCCTTTGATGATGTCATGATTAAAGTCTTTGATAAGCTTTAGAACAATGATGTCACCAAAGCTTATGAAACATTCAATCCATGCTTTGGATGACGTCCTCTTTAAAGTATTTAATAAGCTTTAGAACGATGACACTAAAGATTATAAAACATTCTATTCTTGCTTTTGATGATGTCGTCTTTAAAGTTGTTAAAAACTTTAGAACAATGATGTCAACAAAGCTCATAAAACAATGGAGGATGGAAAGTTGACAAGCCTTACTGACATCATTTTCAAAGGAAGAGGATGGAATGTTTACAACCTTTACTGACTTCATCTTCAAAGGCAGAGGTTGGAATGTTTACAAGCTTTACTGACATCATCATCAAAGGCAGAGGATGGAATGTTTACAAGCTTTACTGACATCATCTTCAAAGGCAGAGGATGGAATGTTTACAAGCTTCACTGACATCATCTTCAAAGGCAGAGGATTGAATGTTTACAAGCTTCACTGACGTCATTTTCAAAGGCAGAGGATGGAATATTTACAAGCTTCACTGACATCATATTCAAAGGCAGAGGATGGAATGTTTACATGCTTTTTCTGACATCATCTTCAAAGGCAGAGGATTGAATGTTTACAACCTTCACTGACATCATCTTCAAAGGCAGAGGATGGAATGTTTACAAGCTTCACTGACATCATATTCAAAGGCAGAGGAGACATCATCTTCAAAGGCAGAGGATTGAATGTTTACAACCTTCACTGACATCATCTTCAAAGGCAGAGGATGGAATATTTACAAGCTTCACTGACATCATATTCAAAGGCAGAGGATGGAATGTTTACATGCTTTTTCTGACATCATCATCAAAGGCAGAGGATTGAATGTTTACAACCTTCACTGACATCATCTTCAAAGGCAGAGGATGGAATGTTTACAAGCTTCACTGACATCATATTCAAAGGCAGAGGATGGAATGTTTACAAGCTTCACTGACATCATCTTCAAAGGCAGAGGATTGAATGTTTACAACCTTCACTGACATCATCTTCAAAGGCAGAGGATGGAATATTTACAAGCTTCACTGACATCATATTCAAAGGCAGAGGATGGAATGTTTACATGCTTTTTCTGACATCATCTTCAAAGGCAGAGGATTGAATGTTTACAAGCTTCACTGACATCATCTTCAAAGGAAGAGGATGGAATGTTTACAAGCTTCACTGACATCATCTTCAAAGGAAGAGGATGGAATGTTTACAAGCTTCACTGACATCATCTTCAAAGGCAGAGGATGGAATGTTTACAAGCTTCACTGACATCATCTTCAAAGGCAGAGGATTGAATGTTTACAAGCTTCACTGACATCATCTTCAAAGGCAGAGGATGGAATGTTTACAAGCTTTACTGACGTCATTTTGAAAGGCAGAGAATGGAATGTTGGTGAAGCTGAAGATGTTGGGTTCTTAAGTTATTTATTACGGTTTAATCTGTGTATATATTATATTTCAGAGTGTATCTGTTCATGTATATTTTAGGCTAACGATAACCTTTTTTTGTGATGTGTTGCTCTGGACTGGGGTGTTGTGGCGCCCCAGTGCCTCCAGTTGACCAGCTGCCATCATCCTCAGAGGCCTAAAACTCCGTTCACGTATGTTTGACAGGTAAAAGAACACCTCCATTTTCAAATAACCCGCCTACATGTTGCCCCAGGCTTCTGGAACATTCTGGGTGTGAATGTTCGGCCCCTGCTGTTCATCATGAGGGAAACATGAGAGTGATGTAAACTCCTGCGGCTCGGTGTCCCATCAGCCTCCTCTGCTCTAATGATGAGTTTCACGTCCTTCTGTCCATCTGTCTTCGTCCGTGGCAAACATGTGATCTGTCTTTATCCTCCCTCTGAATAAATCCGACCCTCCTCCCACTTATCCTCAGTCTGAAAGTGTTCACTGAGAAGTGTGGGAACATCCCATGTTTACAGAAATCTCCCTTACCTGCTGGTCTGTCCCACCTTTCCTTTGACTGTGTTTAAAAGTGTGGTCATTATTGAGCATTTTAATCAGATTCTAGAGAATGTAATGTTACCTGCACCTCTGTTCCTGCCTGTTACCATCCTCTTTTCCTCATCATTTTCAGACATCCTGTTTCTCATGTCCAGCTCGAGTTTTGGGAGCTTTCTGATAAACTAAGGCATGGCTGTCTTTTTGTCCATCAGGGATTGTGACTATTTTAAGAGATCTGGATTATTTTGTCTTAGCCCAGTAATCAGTGGCCGTATTTCTGCTCCCTGACAGCTTTTCATCTGGTACCACTGTGACCTCCAAATGTCTTAAAAACATATGGGGGGGGCTCTTAAACAGGAGTCAGCTCTAAGAACTGGCTCGCCCATGATAGACAAATCACATCTCAAATGATAACTGCCATGTTGAACTGTCATTTCAGTTTCATCATTACAACACAGATATACCAACATCCTTTTCCTTGTGTTGACTGTCCTTTGACCTTTGTTGGTTCCATTTTTGCCAAATAGTGGGACACAGCTCGAAGGCTGCCAGCCGTGGCCTACCCTATGGCAAAAAACTGAGTTAAAAAGACCCCCAACATGCCCAGCTTCACAGACATTCCATCCTCTGTCTTTGATGTTGTTGTCCTTTAGGGCATTAATTAGGCTTCAGAAAGATGATGTAATCCTTCCAAGTGAAAAAAAAAATTCCATCCTTGCCTTCGATGACTTCATCTTTTCATGCTAATAAAACATTCCAATCTCTGTCCTTGATGATATCATATTTTAAAGGTCAGCAAACATTCCATCCTCTGTCTTTGATGAAACTATCTTCCAAACCTTATAAAACATTCCATCCTCTGTTTTTGATGAAGTCATCTTTTAGAGGTCAGTAAAAATTCCATCCTCGGACATTGATGAAGTCCCCCCCTTTTTAGTTCATAATACATTCAATCCCATGCTCTTACATGCAGGAGAGTCTGCGCCCCCAGTTTGCATTCCAGTCCAACCAGTACCCCTCTACATTTATTATCTAAATAGTAAAGCAGGCTGAACTCCTCTAAATCAAAATGTAAATCATTGATAATGTCATTGCTGAACCCTCTAAATCAGACTGTAAATCAGTGATAATGTCATGGCTGACTTCCTCTACATCAGACTGTAAATCAGTGATAATGTCACGGCTGAACCCCTCTAAATCAGACAGTAAATCAGTGATAATGTCATGGCTGACTTCCTCTACATCAGACTGTAAATCAGTGATAATGTCATGGCTGACTTCCTCTACATCAGACTGTAAATCAGTGATAATGTCACGGCTGAACCCCTCTAAATCAGACTGTAAATCAGTGATAATGTCATGGCTGACTTCCTCTACATCAGACTGTAAATCAGTGATAATGTCATGGCTGAACCCCTCTAAATCAGACTGTAAATCAGTGATAATGTCACAGCTGAACCCCTCTGAATCAGACTGTGAATCAGTGATAATGTCACGGCTGAACTCCTCTAAATCAGACTGCAAATCAGTGATAATGTCACGGCTGAACCCCTCTAAATCAGACTGTAAATCAGTGATAATGTCACGGCTGAACCCCTCTAAATCAGACTGTAAATCAGTGATAATGTCACGGCTGAACCCCTCTAAATCAGACTGTAAGTCAGTGATAATGTCATGGCTGAACTCCTCTAAATCAGACTGTAAATCAGTGATAATGTCACGGCTGAACCCCTCTAAATCAGACTGTAAATCAGTGATAATGTCACGGCTGTAACCCTATAAATCAGACTGTAAATAAGTGATAATGTCATGGCTGAACCCCTCTAAATCAGACTGTAAATCAGTGATAATGTCACGGCTGAACCCCTCTAAATCAGACTGTAAATCAGTGATAATGTCACGGCTGAACCCCTCTAAATCAGACTGTAAATAAGTGATCATGTCATGGCTGAACCCGTCTAAATCAGACTGTAAATCAGTGATAATGTCACGGCTGAACCCCTCTAAATCAGACTGTAAATCAGTGATAATGTCACGGCTGAACTCCTCTAAATCAAAATGTAAACCAGTGATAATGTCACGGCTGAACCCCTCTAAATCAGACTGTAAATCAGTGATAATGTCACGGCTGAACTCCTCTAAATCAGAATGTAAATCAGTGATAATGTCACGGCTGAACCCCTCTAAATCAGACTGTAAATCAGTGTTAATGTCACGGCTGAACCCCTCTAAATCAGACTGTAAATCAGTAATAATGTCATGGCTGAACTCCTCTAAACCAGACTGTAAATCAGTGATAATGTCACGGCTGAACTCCTCTAAATCAGACTGTAAATCAGTGATAATGTCATTGCTGAACCCCTCTAAATCAGACTGTAAATCAGTGATAATGTCACGGCTGAACCCCTATAAATCAGACTGTAAATAAGTGATCATGTCATTGCTGAACCCCTCTAAATCAGACTGTAAATCAGTGATAATGTCATGGCTGAACCCCTATAAATCAGACTGTAAATAAGTGATCATGTCATGGCTGAACTCCTCTAAATCAGACTGTAAATCAGTGATAGTGGCACGGCTGAACCCCTCTAAATCAGACTGTAAATCAGTGATAATGTCACGGCTGAACCCCTATAAATCAGACTGTAAATAAGTGATCATGTCATGGCTGAACCCCTCTAAATCAGACTGTAAATCAGTGATAATGTCATGGCTGAACCCCTCTAAATCAGAATGTAAATCAGTGATAATATCACAGCTGAACCCCTCTAAATCAGACTGTGAATCAGTGATAATCTCATGGCTGAACCCCTCTAAATCAGACTGTAAATCAGTGATTATGTCACGGCTGAACCCCTCTAAATCAAAATGTAAATCAGTGATAATGTCACGGCTGAACCCCTCTAAATCAGACTGTAAATCAGTGATAATGTCACGGCTGAACTCCTCTACATCAGGCTGTAAATCAGTGATAATGTCACGGCTGAACTCCTCTAAAAAAGAATGTAAATCAGTGATAACGTCATGGCTGAACCCCTCTAAATCAGAATGTAAATCAGTGATAATGTCACAGCTGAACTCCTCTAAATCAGACTGTAAATCAGTGATAATGTCACGACTGAACCCTCTAAATCAGATTTTAAATCAGTGATAATGTCACGGCTGAACCCCTCTAAATCAGACTGTAAATCAGTGATAATGTCATGGCTGAAGTCCTCTAAATCAGACTGTAAATCAGTGATAATGTCACGGCTGAACTCCTCTAAATCAGACTGTAAATCAGTGATAATGTCATTGCTGAACCCCTCTAAATCAGAATATAAATCAGTGATAATGTCATGGCTGAACCCCTCTAAATCAGACTGTAAATAAGTGATAATGTCATTGCTGAACCCCTCTAAATCAGAATATAAATCAGTGATAATGTCATGGCTGAACCCTCTAAATCAGACTGTAAATCAGTGATAATGTCATGGCTGACTTCCTCTACATCAGACTGTAAATCAGTGATAATGTCACGGCTGAACCCCTCTAAATCAGACTGTAAATCAGTGATAATGTCATGGCTGAACCCCTCTAAATCAGAATGTGAATCAGTGATAATGTCATGGCTGAACTCCTCTAAATCAGACTGTAAATCAGTAATGATGTCATTGCTGAACCCCTCTAAATCAGACTGTAAATCAGTGATAATGTCATGGCTGAACCCCTCTAAATCAGACTGTAAATCAGTGATAATGTCACGGCTGAACCCCTCTAAATCAGACTGTAGGTCAGTGATAATGTCATGGCTGAACTCCTCTAAACCAGACTGTAAATCAGTGATAATGTCACGGCTGAACCCCTCTAAATCAGACTGTAAATCAGTGATAATGTCACGGCTGAACCCCTCTAAATCAGACTGTAAATCAGTGATAATGTCATGGCTGAACCCCTCTAAATCAGAATGTGAATCAGTGATAATGTCATGGCTGAACTCCTCTAAATCAGACTGTAAATCAGTAATGATGTCATTGCTGAACCCCTCTAAATCAGACTGTAAATCAGTGATAATGTCATGGCTGAACCCCTCTAAATCAGACTGTAAATCAGTGATAATGTCACGGCTGAACCCCTCTAAATCAGACTGTAGGTCAGTGATAATGTCATGGCTGAACTCCTCTAAACCAGACTGTAAATCAGTGATAATGTCACGGCTGAACCCCTCTAAATCAGACTGTAAATCAGTGATAATGTCACGGCTGAACCCCTCTAAATCAGACTGTAAATCAGTGATAATGTCATGGCTGAACCCCTCTAAATCAGAATGTGAATCAGTGATAATGTCATGGCTGAACTCCTCTAAATCAGACTATAAATCAGTGATAATGTCATTGCTGAACCCCTCTAAATCAGACTGTAAATCAGTGATAATGTCATGGCTGAACCCCTCTAAATCAGACTGTAAATCAGTGATAATATCATGTCTGAAGTCCTCTAAATCAGACTGTAAATCAGTCATGATGTCATTGCTGAACCCCTCTAAATCAGACTGTAAATCAGTGATAATGTCATGGCTGAACCCCTCTAAATCAGACTGTAAATCAGTGATAATGTCACAGCTGAACCCCTCTAAATCAGACTGTAAATCAGTGATAATGTCATGGCTGAACTCCTCTAAATCAGACTGTAAATCAGTGATAATGTCACGGCTGAACCCCTCTAAATCAGACTGTAAATCAGTGATAATGTCACGGCTGAACTCCTCTAAATCAGAATGTAAATCAGTGATAATGTCACGGCTGAACCCCTCTAAATCAGACTGTAAATCAGTGACAATGTCACGGCTGAACTCCTCTAAATCAGACTGTAAGTCAGTGATAATGTCATGGCTGAACTCCTCTAAATCAGACTGTAAATCAGTGATAATGTCACGGCTGAACCCCTCTAAATCAGACTGTAAATCACTGATAATGTCACGGCTGAACCCCTCTAAATCAGACTGTAAATCAGTGATAATGTCACGGCTGAACCCCTCTAAATCAGACTGTAAATCAGTGATAATGTCATGGCTGAACCCCTCTAAATCAGACTGTAAATCAGTGATAATGTCATGGCTGAACCCCTCTAAATCAGACTGTAAATCAGTGATAATGTCACGGCTGAACCCCTCTAAATAAGACTGTAAAACAGTGATAATGTCAAAGCTGAACCCTCTAAATCAGACTGTAAATCAGTGATAATGTCATGGCTGAACCCCTCTAAATCAGACTGTAAATCACTGATAATGTCACGGCTGAACCCCTCTAAATCAGACTGTAAATCAGTGATAATGTCACGGCTGAACCCCTCTAAATCAGACTGTAAATCAGTGATAATGTCACGGCTGAACCCCTATAAATCAGACTGTAAATAAGTGATCATGTCATGGCTGAACCCCTCTAAATCAGACTGTAAATCAGTGATAATGTCACGGCTGAACCCCTCTAAATCAGACTGTAAATCAGTGATAATGTCACGGCTGAACCCCTATAAATCAGACTGTAAATAAGTGATCATGTCATGGCTGAACCCCTCTAAATCAGACTGTAAATCAGTGATAATGTCACGGCTGAACCCCTCTAAATCAGACTGTAAATCAGTGACAATGTCACGGCTGAACTCCTCTAAATCAGACTGTAAGTCAGTGATAATGTCATGGCTGAACTCCTCTAAATCAGACTGTAAATCAGTGATAATGTCACGGCTGAACTCCTCTAAATCAGACTGTAAATCACTGATAATGTCACGGCTGAACCCCTCTAAATCAGACTGTAAATCAGTGATAATGTCACGGCTGAACCCCTCTAAATCAGACTGTAAATCAGTGATAATGTCACGGCTGAACCCCTATAAATCAGACTGTAAATAAGTGATAATGTCATGGCTGAACCCCTCTAAATCAGACTGTAAATCAGTGATAATGTCACGGCTGAACCCCTCTAAATCAGACTGTAAATCAGTGATAATGTCACGGCTGAACCCCTATAAATCAGACTGTAAATAAGTGATCATGTCATGGCTGAACCCCTCTAAATCAGACTGTGAATCAGTGATAATCTCATGGCTGAACCCCTCTAAATCAGACTGTAAATCAGTGATTATGTCACGGCTGAACCCTCTAAATCAAAATGTAAATCAGTGATAATGTCATGGCTGAACCCCTCTAAATCAGACAGTAAATCAGTGATAATGTCACGGCTGAACTCCTCTACATCAGGCTGTAAATCAGTGATAATGTCACGGCTGAACTCCTCTAAAAAAGAATGTAAATCAGTGATAATGTCATGGCTGAACCCCTCTAAATCAGAATGTAAATCAGTGATAATGTCACAGCTGAACTCCTCAAAATCAGACTGTAAATCAGTGAAAATGTCACAACTGAACCCTCTAAATCAGATTTTAAATCAGTGATAATGTCACGGCTGAACCCCTCTAAATCAGACTGTAAATCAGTGATAATGTCATGGCTGAAGTCCTCTAAATCAGAATGTAATTCAGTGATAATGTCATGGCTGAAGTCCTCTAAATCAGACAGTAAATCATAGATAATATCATGGCTGAACCCCTCTAAATCAGAATGTAAATCAGTGATAATATCATGGCTGAACCCCTCTAAATCAGACTGTAAATCAGTGATAATGTCATGGCTGAAGTCCTCTTAATCAGAATGTAAATCAGTGATAATGTCACAGCTGAACTCCTCTAAATCAGACTATAAATCATAGATAATGTCACGGCTGAACCCCTCTAAATCAGACTGTAAATCAGTGATAATGTCATGGCTGAAGTCCTCTAAATCAGATAGTAAATCAGTGATAATATCATGGCTGAAAGCCTCTAAATCAGACTGTAAATCAGTGATAATGTCATGGCTGAAGTCCTCTAAATCAGAATGTAAATCAGTGATAATGTCACAGCTGAACTCCTCTAAATCAGACTATAAATCATAGATAATGTCACGGCTGAACCCCTCTAAATCAGACTGTAAATCAGTGATAATGTCATGGCTGAAGTCCTCTAAATCAGATAGTAAATCAGTGATAATATCATGGCTGAAA
Source organism: Cheilinus undulatus (assembly GCF_018320785.1). Classification (NCBI taxonomy): domain Eukaryota; kingdom Metazoa; phylum Chordata; class Actinopteri; order Labriformes; family Labridae; genus Cheilinus; species Cheilinus undulatus. The sequence continues at coordinate 51,578,770 of NC_054873.1, forward strand.
GCCTCTAAATCAGACTGTAAATCAGTGATAATGTCATGGCTGAAGTCCTCTAAATCAGAATGTAAATCAGTGATAATGTCACAGCTGAACTCCTCTAAATCAGAATATAAATCATAGATAATGTCATGGCTGAACCCCTCTAAATCAGACTGTAAATCAGTGATAATGTCATGGCTGAAGTCCTCTAAATCAGAATGTAAATCAGTGATAATATCATGGCTGAACCCCTCTAAATCAGACTGTAAGTCAGTGATAATGTCATGGCTGAACTCCTCTAAACCGGACTGTAAATCAGTGATAATGTCATGGCTGAACCCCTCTAAATCAGACTGTAAATCAGTGATAATGTCATGGCTGACTTCCTCTACATCAGACTGTAAATCAGTGATAATGTCACAGCTGAACCCTCTTAATCAGACTGTAAATCAGTGATAATGTCATGGCTGAACCCCTCTAAATCAGAATGTAAATCAGTGATAATGTCACAGCTGAACCCTCTAAATCAGACTGTAAATCAGTGATAATGTCACGGCTGAACCCCTCTAAATCAGACTGTAAGTCAGTGATAATGTCATGGCTGAAGTCCTCTAAATCAGAATGTAAATCAGTGATAATGTCATGGCTGAACCCCTCTAAATCAGACTGTAAATCAGTGATAATGTCACGGCTGAACCCTCTAAATCAGACTGTAAATCAGTGATAATGTCACGGCTGACTTCCTCTACATCAGACTGTAAATCAGTGATAATGTCACGGCTGAACTCCTCTAAATCAGACTGTAAATCAGTGATAATGTCATGGCTGAACCCCTCTAAATCAGAATGTGAATCAGTGATAATGTCATGGCTGAACTCCTCTAAATCAGACTGTAAATCAGTGATAATGTCACGGCTGAACTCCTCTAAATCAAAATGTAAATCAGTGATAATGTCATTGCTGAACCCCTCTAAATCAGACTGTAAATCGGTGATAATGTCATGGCTGAACCCCTCTAAATCAGACTGTAAATCAGTGATAATATCATGGCTGAACCCCTCTAAATCAGACTGTAAATCAGTGATAATGTCACGGCTGAAGTCCTCTAAATCAGACTGTAAATCAGTAAAAACGTCACAGCTGAACCCCTCTAAATCAGACTGTAAATCAATGATAATGTCATGGCTGAAGTCCTCTAAATCAGACTGTAAATGAGTGATATTTTCATGGCTGAACCCCTCTAAATCAGACTGTAAATCAGTGATAATGTCACGGCTGAACTCCTCTAAATCAGACTGTAAATCAGTAATAATGTCACGGCTGAAGTCCTCTAAATCAGAATGTAAATCAGTGATAATGTCATGGCTGACTTCCTCTACATCAGACTGTAAATCAGTGATAATGTCACGGCTGAACCCCTCTAAATCAGAATGTAAATCAGTGATAATGTCACAGCTGAACTCCTCTAAATCAGACTGTAAATCAGTGATAATGTCACGACTGAACCCTCTAAATCAGATTTTAAATCAGTGATAATGTCACGGCTGAACCCCTCTAAATCAGACTGTAAATCAGTGATAATGTCATGGCTGAAGTCCTCTAAATCAGAATGTAATTCAGTGATAATGTCATGGCTGAAGTCCTCTAAATCAGACTATAAATCAGTGATAATGTCATGGCTGAACCCCTCTAAATCAGACTGTAAATCAGTGATAATGTCATGGCTGAACTCCTCTAAATCAGACTGTAAATCAGTGATAATGTCACGGCTGAACCCCTCTAAATCAGACTGTAAATCAGTGATAATGTCACGGCTGAACTCCTCTAAATCAGACTGTAAATCAGTGATAATGTCATTGCTGAACCCCTCTAAATCAGAATATAAATCAGTGATAATGTCATGGCTGAACCCCTCTAAATCAGACTGTAAATAAGTGATAATGTCTTGGCTGAACCCTCTAAATCAGACTGTAAATCAGTGATAATGTCATGGCTGAAGTCCTCTTAATCAGAATGTAAATCAGTGATAATGTCACGGCTGAACCCCTCTAAATCAGACTGTAAATCAGTGATAATGTCATGGCTGAAGGCCTCTAAATCAGACTGTAAATCAGTGATAATGTCAGGGCTGAACTCCTCTAAATCAGACTGTAAATCAGTGATAATGTCATGGCTGAACCCCTCTAAATCAGACTGTAAATCAGTGATAATGTCATGGCTGAAGTCCTCTTAATCAGACTGTAAATCAGTGATAATGTCACGGCTGAACCCCTCTAAATCAGACTGTAAATCAGTGATAATGTCATGGCTGAACCCCTCTAAATCAGACTGTAAATCAGTGATAATATCATGTCTGAAGTCCTCTAAATCAGACTGTAAATCAGTCATGATGTCATTGCTGAACCCCTCTAAATCAGACTGTAAATCAGTGATAATGTCATGGCTGAACCCCTCTAAATCAGACTGTAAATCAGTGATAATGTCACAGCTGAACCCCTCTAAATCAGACTGTAAATCAGTGATAATGTCATGGCTGAACTCCTCTAAATCAGACTGTAAATCAGTGATAATGTCACGGCTGAACCCCTCTAAATCAGACTGTAAATCAGTGATAATGTCACGTATGAACGCCTCTAATTCAGACTGTAAATCAGTGATAATGTCACGGCTGAACCCTCTAAATCAGACTGTAAATCAGTGATAATGTCACGGCTGACTTCCTCTAAATCAGACTGTAAATAAGTGATCATGTCATGGCTGAACCCCTCTAAATCAGACTGTAAATCAGTGATAATGTCACGGCTGAACCCCTCTAAATCAGACTGTAAATCAGTGATAATGTCACGGCTGAACCCCTCTAAATCAGACTGTAAATCAGTGATAATGTCACGGCTGAACCCCTCTAAATCAGACTGTAAATCAGTGATAATGTCACGGCTGAACCCCTCTAAATCAGACTGTAAATCAGTGATAATGTCATGGCTGAACTCCTCTAAATCAGACTGTAAATCAGTGATAATGTCACGGCTGAACCCCTCTAAATCAGACTGTAAATCAGTGATAATGTCACGGCTGAACCCCTATAAATCAGACTGTAAATAAGTGATCATGTCATGGCTGAACCCCTCTAAATCAGACTGTAAATCAGTGATAATGTCACGGCTGAACCCCTCTAAATCAGACTGTAAATCAGTGATAATGTCACGGCTGAACCCCTCTAAATCAGACTGTAAATCAGTGATAATGTCACGGCTGAACCCCTATAAATCAGACTGTAAATAAGTGATCATGTCATGGCTGAACCCCTCTAAATCAGACTGTAAATCAGTGATAATATCATGGCTGAACCCCTCTAAATCAGAATGTAAATCAGTGATAATATCATGGCTGAACCCCTCTAAATCAGACTGTAAATCAGTGATAATGTCATGGCTGAAGTCCTCTTAATCAGAATGTAAATCAGTGATAATGTCACAGCTGAACTCCTCTAAATCAGACTATAAATCATAGATAATGTCACGGCTGAACCCCTCTAAATCAGACTGTAAATCAGTGATAATGTCATGGCTGAAGTCCTCTAAATCAGATAGTAAATCAGTGATAATATCATGGCTGAAAGCCTCTAAATCAGACTGTAAATCAGTGATAATGTCATGGCTGAAGTCCTCTAAATCAGAATGTAAATCAGTGATAATGTCACAGCTGAACTCCTCTAAATCAGACTATAAATCATAGATAATGTCATGGCTGAACCCCTCTAAATCAGACTGTAAATCAGTGATAATGTCATGGCTGAAGTCCTCTAAATCAGAATGTAAATCAGTGATAATATCATGGCTGAACCCCTCTAAATCAGACTGTAAGTCAGTGATAATGTCATGGCTGAACTCCTCTAAACCGGACTGTAAATCAGTGATAATGTCATGGCTGAACCCCTCTAAATCAGACTGTAAATCAGTGATAATGTCACGGCTGAACCCCTCTAAATTAGACTGTAAATCAGTGATAATGTCACAGCTGAACCCTCTTAATCAGACTGTAAATCAGTGATAATGTCATGGCTGAACCCCTCTAAATCAGAATGTAAATCAGTGATAATGTCACAGCTTAACCCTCTAAATCAGACTGTAAATCAGTGATAATGTCACGGCTGAACCCCTCTAAATCAAAATGTAAATCAGTGATAATGTCATGGCTGAACCCCTCTAAATCAGAATGTAAATCAGTGATAATGTCATGGCTGAACCCTCTAAATCAGACTGTAAATCAGTGATAATGTCATGGCTGAACCCTCTACATCATACTGTAAATCAGTGATAATGTCATGGCTGAACCCCTCTAAATCAGACTGTAAGTCAGTGATAATGTCATGGCTGAACTCCTCTAAATCAGACTGTAAATCAGTGATAATGTCATTGCTGAACCCCTCTAAATCAGACTGTAAATCAGTGATAATGTCATGGCTGAACTCCTCTAAATCAGACTGTAAATCAGTGAAAATCTCAGGGCTGAACTCCTCTACATCAGTCTGTAATTCAGTGATAATGTCATGGCTGAACTCCTCTAAATCAGACTGTAAATCAATGATAATGTCACAGCTGAACTCCTCTAAATCAGACTATAAATCATAGATAATGTCACGGCTGAACCCCTCTAAATCAGACAGTAAATCAGTGATAATGTCACGGCTGAAGTCCTCTAAATCAGAATGTAAATCAGTGATAATGTCACAGCTGAACCCCTCTAAATCAGACTGTAAATCAATGATAATGTCATGGCTGAAGTCCTCTAAATCAGACTGTAAATGAGTGATATTTTCATGGCTGAACCCCTCTAAATCAGACTGTAAATCAGTGATAATGTCACGGCTGAACTCCTCTAAATCAGACTGTAAATCAGTGACAATGTCACGGCTGAACTCCTCTAAATCAGACTGTAAGTCAGTGATAATGTCATGGCTGAACTCCTCTAAATCAGACTGTAAATCAGTGATAATGTCACGGCTGAACCCCTCTAAATCAGACTGTAAATCACTGATAATGTCACGGCTGAACCCCTCTACATCAGACTGTAAATCAGTGATAATGTCACGGCTGAACCCCTCTAAATCAGACTGTAAATCAGTGATAATGTCACGGCTGAACCCCTCTAAATCAGAATGTAAATCAGTGATAATATCATGGCTGAACCCCTCTAAATCAGACTGTAAATCAGTGATAATGTCACGGCTGAACCCCTATAAATCAGACTGTAAATCAGTGATAATGTCACGGCTGAACTCCTCTAAATCAGACTGTAAATCAGTGATAATGTCATGGCTGAACCCCTCTAAATCAGACTGTAAATCAGTGATAATGTCACGGCTGAACCCCTCTAAATCAGACTGTAAATCAGTGATAATGTCACGGCTGAACCCCTCTAAATCAGACTGTAAATCAGTGATAATGTCACGGCTGAACCCCTCTAAATCAGACTTTAAATAAGTGATAATGTCTTGGCTTAACCCTCTAAATCAGACTGTAAATCAGTGATAATGTCATGGCTGAAGTCCTCTAAATCAGAATGTAAATCAGTGATAATGTCACAGCTGAACTCCTCTAAATCAGACTATAAATCATAGATAATGTCACGGCTGAACCCCTCTAAATCAGACTGTAAATCAGTGATAATGTCATGGCTGAAGTCCTCTAAATCAGATAGTAAATCAGTGATAATATCATGGCTGAAAGCCTCTAAATCAGACTGTAAATCAGTGATAATGTCATGGCTGAAGTCCTCTAAATCAGAATGTAAATCAGTGATAATGTCACAGCTGAACTCCTCTAAATCAGAATATAAATCATAGATAATGTCATGGCTGAACCCCTCTAAATCAGACTGTAACTCAGCGATAATGTCATGGCTGAAGTCCTCTAAATCAGAATGTAAATCAGTGATAATATCATGGCTGAACCCCTCTAAATCAGACTGTAAGTCAGTGATAATGTCATGGCTGAACTCCTCTAAATCAGACTGTAAATCAGTGATAATGTCACGGCTGAACCCCTCTAAATCAGACTGTAAATCAGTGATAATGTCACGGCTGAACCCCTCTAAATCAGACTGTAAATCAGTGATAATGTCACGGCTGAACCCCTCTAAATCAGACTGTAAATCAGTGATAATGTCACGGCTGAACCCCTCTAAATCAGACTGTAAATCAGTGATAATGTCATGGCTGAACCCCTCTAAATCAGACTGTAAATCAGTGATAATGTCACGGCTGAACCCCTCTAAATCAGACTGTAAATCAGTGATAATGTCACGGCTGAACCCCTATAAATCAGACTGTAAATAAGTGATCATGTCATGGCTGAACCCCTCTAAATCAGACTGTAAATCAGTGATAATGTCACGGCTGAACCCCTCTAAATCAGACTGTAAATCAGTGATAATGTCACGGCTGAACCCCTCTAAATCAGACTGTAAATCAGTGATAATGTCACGGCTGAACCCCTATAAATCAGAATATAAATCATAGATAATGTCATGGCTGAACCCCTCTAAATCAGACTGTAAATCAGTGATAATGTCATGGCTGAAGTCCTCTTAATCAGAATGTAAATCAGTGATAATGTCACAGCTGAACTCCTCTAAATCAGAATATAAATCATAGATAATGTCATGGCTGAACCCCTCTAAATCAGACTGTAAATCAGTGATAATGTCATGGCTGAAGTCCTCTAAATCAGATAGTAAATCAGTGATAATATCATGGCTGAAAGCCTCTAAATCAGACTGTAAATCAGTGATAATGTCATGGCTGAAGTCCTCTAAATCAGAATGTAAATCAGTGATAATGTCACAGCTGAACTCCTCTAAATCAGAATATAAATCATAGATAATGTCATGGCTGAACCCCTCTAAATCAGACTGTAACTCAGCGATAATGTCATGGCTGAAGTCCTCTAAATCAGAATGTAAATCAGTGATAATATCATGGCTGAACCCCTCTAAATCAGACTGTAAGTCAGTGATAATGTCATGGCTGAACTCCTCTAAACCGGACTGTAAATCAGTGATAATGTCATGGCTGAACCCCTCTAAATCAGACTGTAAATCAGTGATAATGTCACAGCTGAACCCTCTTAATCAGACTGTAAATCAGTGATAATGTCATGGCTGAACCCCTCTAAATCAGAATGTAAATCAGTGATAATGTCACAGCTTAACCCTCTAAATCAGACTGTAAATCAGTGATAATGTCACGGCTGAACCCCTCTAAATCAGAATGTAAATCAGTGATAATGTCATGGCTGAACCCCTCTAAATCAGAATGTAAATCAGTGATAATATCATGGCTGAACCCCTCTAAATCAGACTGTAAATCAGTGATAATGTCACGGCTGAACCCTCTAAATCAGACTGTAAATCAGTGATAATGTCACGGCTGACTTCCTCTACATCAGACTGTAAATCAGTGATAATGTCACGGCTGAACTCCTCTAAATCAGACTGTAAATCAGTGATAATGTCATGGCTGAACCCCTCTAAATCAGAATGTGAATCAGTGATAATGTCATGGCTGAACTCCTCTAAATCAGACTGTAAATCAGTGATAATGTCACGGCTGAACTCCTCTAAATCAAAATGTAAATCAGTGATAATGTCATTGCTGAACCCCTCTAAATCAGACTGTAAATCGGTGATAATGTCATGGCTGAACCCCTCTAAATCAGACTGTAAATCAGTGATAATATCATGGCTGAACCCCTCTAAATCAGACAGTAAATCAGTGATAATGTCACGGCTGAAGTCCTCTAAATCAGACTGTAAATCAGTAAAAACGTCACAGCTGAACCCCTCTAAATCAGACTGTAAATCAATGATAATGTCATGGCTGAAGTCCTCTAAATCAGACTGTAAATGAGTGATATTTTCATGGCTGAACCCCTCTAAATCAGACTGTAAATCAGTGATAATGTCACGGCTGAACTCCTCTAAATCAGACTGTAAATCAGTAATAATGTCACGGCTGAAGTCCTCTAAATCAGAATGTAAATCAGTGATAATGTCACGGCTGAACTCCTCTAAAAAAGAATGTAAATCAGTGATAATGTCATGGCTGAACCCCTCTAAATCAGAATGTAAATCAGTGATAATGTCACAGCTGAACTCCTCTAAATCAGACTGTAAATCAGTGATAATGTCATGGCTGAAGTCCTCTAAATCAGAATGTAATTCAGTGATAATGTCATGGCTGAAGTCCTCTAAATCAGACAGTAAATCATAGATAATATCATGGCTGAACCCCTCTAAATCAGAATGTAAATCAGTGATAATATCATGGCTGAACCCCTCTAAATCAGAATGTAAATCAGTGATAATATCATGGCTGAACCCCTCTAAATCAGACTGTAAATTAGTGATAATGTCATGGCTGAAGTCCTCTTAATCAGAATGTAAATCAGTGATAATGTCACAGCTGAACTCCTCTAAATCAGACTATAAATCATAGATAATGTCACGGCTGAACCCCTCTAAATCAGACTGTAAATCAGTGATAATGTCATGGCTGAAGTCCTCTAAATCAGATAGTAAATCAGTGATAATGTCATGGCTGAACCCCTCTAAATCAGAATGTAAATCAGTGATAATATCATGGCTGAACCCCTCTAAATCAGACTGTAAATCAGTGATAATGTCATGGCTGAAGTCCTCTAAATCAGAATGTAAATCAGTGATAATGTCACAGCTGAACTCCTCTAAATCAGAATATAAATCATAGATAATGTCATGGCTGAACCCCTCTAAATCAGACTGTAAATCAGTGATAATGTCATGGCTGAAGTCCTCTAAATCAGAATGTAAATCAGTGATAATATCATGGCTGAACCCCTCTAAATCAGACTGTAAGTCAGTGATAATGTCATGGCTGAACTCCTCTAAACCGGACTGTAAATCAGTGATAATGTCATGGCTGAACCCCTCTAAATTAGACTGTAAATCAGTGATAATGTCACGGCTGAACCCCTCTAAATTAGACTGTAAATCAGTGATAATGTCACAGCTGAACCCTCTTAATCAGACTGTAAATCAGTGAAAATGTCATGGCTGAACCCCTCTAAATCAGACTGTAAGTCAGTGATAATGTCATGGCTGAACCCTCTAAATCAGACTGTAAATCAGTGATAATGTCACGGCTGAACCCCTCTAAATCAGACTGTAAGTCAGTGATAATGTCATGGCTGAAGTCCTCTAAATCAGAATGTAAATCAGTGATAATGTCATGGCTGAACCCCTCTAAATCAGACTGTAAGTCAGTGATAATGTCACGGCTGAAGTCCTCTAAATCAGACTGTAAATCAGTGATAATATCATGGCTGAACCACTCTAAATCAGACTGTAAATCAGTGATAATGTCACAGCTGAAGTCCTCTAAATCAGACTGTAAATCAGTAAAAAAGTCACAGCTGAACCCCTCTAAATCAGACTGTAAATCAATGATAATGTCATGGCTGAAGTCCTCTAAATCAGACTGTAAATGAGTGATATTGTCATGGCTGAACCCCTCTAAATCAGACTGTAAATCAGTGATAATGTCACGGCTGAACTCCTCTAAATCAGACTGTAAATCAGTAATAATGTCACGGCTGAACTCCTCTAAATCAGACTGTAAATCAGTAATAATGTCATGGCTCAACCCCTCTAAATCAGACTGTAAATCAGTGATAATGTCACGGCTGAACCCCTCTAAATCAGACTGTAAATCAGTGATCATGTCATGGTTGAACCCCTCTAAATCAAAATATAATCAGTGATAATGTCATGGCTGAACTCCTCTAAATCAGACTGTAAGTCAGTGATAATGTCATGGCTGAACCCCTCTAAATCAGACTGTAAATCAGTGATAATGTCACGGCTGAACTCCTCTAAATCAGACTGGAAATCAGTGATAACGTCACAGCTGAACCCCTCTAAATCAGACTGTAAATCAGTGATAATGTCATGGCTGAACCCCTCTAAATCAGACTGTAAATCAGTGATAATATCATGGCTGAACCCCTCTAAATCAGACTGTAAATCAGTGATTATGTCACAGCTGAACCCCTCTAAATCAAAATGTAAATCAGTGATAATGTCACGGCTGAACCCCTCTAAATCAGACTGTAAATCAGTGATAATGTCACGGCTGAACTCCTCTACATCAGGCTGTAAATCAGTGATAATGTCATGGCTGAACTCCTCTAAATCAGACTGTAAATCAATGATAATGTCATGGCTGAACCCCTCTAAATCAGACTGTAAATCAGTGATAATGTCACAGCTGAACCCTCTAAATCAGACTGTAAATCAGTGATAATGTCATGGCTGAACCCCTCTAAATCAGACTGTAAGTCAGTGATAATGTCATGGCTGAAGTCCTCTAAATCAGAATGTAAATCAGTGATAATGTCACAGCTGAACTCCTCTAAATCAGACTGTAAATCAGTTATAATGTCACAGCTGAACCCTCTAAATCAGAATGTAAATCAGTGATAATGTCACAGCTGAACTCCTCTAAATCAGACTGTAAATCAGTTATAATGTCACAGCTGAACCCTCTAAATCAGACTGTAAATCAGTGATAATGTCTAAATCAGACGCTGAGGGCCACAGGTGTGGTCAGTGGGCAGGTGCTGATCTTGTTCAGTGGAAGGGAACAGCGGTGAGGGAGGAGAGCGAACATTAAAGAATTTCAGAGGGAGATAAACCCAGGGTGGGTGAGACGGGGGAGGCTGAGAGGGGGCGAGCGGCGGGTTCAGGCAGCTGGTGTAATTACAGAGCGGCGAGCACACAGAGAGAAGAAAGGGAGCCAAGAAACAAAAAGTTGTAGAAGTCCTGGATCTGGTCTCCTCCTCTCTGTTCTGCCTTCAGCAGCTGTCTGCCAGCTGGACCACAGAAAGGTTCCCCTCCTCACCTGAACGGCCAGTTTACTCCCATCAGCTCCACCTGAGAGGGAACCTGATCCCCCACAGGTCAGACAGACCCGTTTAGAGCTGCTGGCTTTGAAAGAGTTAAACTGGAATGTGTTCATGATCACATTAGCCTGATAACTGGGGGTAAGATATGCTCATGTAGAGCAGTGGTTTCCAACCTGGGGTCCAGGACCCCCTGGAAGGGATCCAGAGATCTTAGGGGGGTTGTTGGGACCTGCTGATGATGGACCTCGAAAAGAAGATGCCAGTAGTTTCTGGGTTTCCTGTTCTAAACTGAACCAAACTGGGCTGCTTGGTGGAATCCTACCGGTACTTCCTGGTTACCAGTGACTGTCCTCTTATTTACGTACCTTTATATGACCTTTAACCCCAGGGATGGATCAGACAGGGGTGCAGCAGAGTGCAGTCTTGATTTAACAGAATACCACCCATTCTCCAGCAGAGAACTACATCCAGAAAGTTCTCCTCCTCATGGAGGACGTTTGTGGGTCATGTTCCAGCTCTGACAGTTTTTGGTTCTTTCAGTAGAAACAGGAAATGACCTGTAGCTCCAGCTCTGTCAGCACAGAAGAAGAAAACAAAGGTGAGTCTTTGTAGCTGCTGTGGAACCGAGGCCTGAAGGCATCATTAGAGACACCGGTCTACTCATTCTACTTTGAATTTTGTCATTTTAGTCTGATTTAGTTTAGTTTTATTTGATTTCATTTAACCTGTTTTATTTAATTAAACTTAATATGATTTAATCTGACTCAAATAGCTATTATATGTTTCATTTAATTTTAATTTCATTTTGTTGTATTTCATTTAATTTATTTTGTTTAATGTAATTTAATCTAATCTTATTTTTTTATTTTATTTCTTATTATTTATTATATTTGATTTTTATTTGATTTCATTTTATTTTGTTTAATTTTATTATATTCTATTTTATTTTAGAGTGGTTCTAATGCGTCAGGGTAAGTGTTGATATAAAATGGATGAGGCTGTTTTACTGTGGAGCAGGACACAGACGAAGTGCTGAAGGGAAAATATTTAAAACTAAAAATATAAATGAGATAAAAATTCCCACACAGCTCTGTCTGAAGGTTTGATGATCTCTCTTCTTAAAGCGACAGGAACTAAGAACCTGACCTGGTGGACTCTGGCGCCCTCTGGAGTTCTGCTCTGTGGTGACACCTATAGTGAGTTTTTATTTAACATTAAAGTCAGGAACCATGAGAGTGCAGCACAGAAGAGCAGTAGTGTTAGAGTTAGAGTTAGAAAATACAAACATAACATCCTACTCTGGAGAAAACATCTGGATTCTGAGATTACAGTTACGATTCTGAAATAAAG